>NC_025700.1:1711603-1719431 GCF_000633955.1 Camelina sativa
TGAAGAAGAAGTTTACATTGAGCAACCTCAAGGCTACATAGTTAAAGGAGAAGAAGACAAAGTTTTGGGGTTAAAGAAGGCACTTTATGGGTTAAAACAAGCCCCAAGAGCTTGGAATACACGGATCGACAAGTATTTCAACGAGAAAGACTTCATCAAGTGTCCATATGAGCATGCACTTTATATCAAAATTCAAAATGGCGATATATTGATTGTGTGCTTGTATGTAGATGACTTGATATTCACGGGTAACAATCCAAGCATGTTCGACAAATTCAAGAATGAGATGACGAAGGAGTTCGAGATGACAGATATTGGATTGATGTCTTACTACCTGGGAATCGAAGTAAGACAAGAAGGATATGCTAAGGAGGTACTTAAAAAGTTTAAGATGGAAGACTCTAACGCGGTGAGCACACCAATGGAATGTGGAATCAAGTTATCAAAGATCAAGGAAGGAGAAGGAGTAGACCCAACATTATTTAAGAGCTTAGTTGGAAGCTTACGATACTTAACATGCACAAGACCCGATATCTTATATGCGGTTGGAGTTGTTAGTCGCTACATGGAACATCCAACAACAACTCATTTTAAGGCGGCAAAGAGGATTCTTCGCTATATCAAAGGTACCATGAACTTTGGTTTGCACTATTCTATTTCAAATGATTATAAGCTTGTTGGATATAGCGATAGCGATTGGAGTGGAGACGTAGATGATCGAAAAAGCACAAGTGGTTTTGTGTTCTACATTGGAGATACGGCTTTCACGTGGATGTCGAAGAAGCAACCAATTGTCACGCTTTCCACTTGTGAAGCGGAGTATGTGGCGGCTACTTCATGTGTGTGCCATGCTATTTGGTTAAGAAATCTTCTTAAGGAGTTAAACTTGCCACAAGAAGAGCCAACAAAGATCTTTGTGGATAACAAGTCAGCAATAGCTTTGGCAAAGAACCCAGTCTTCCATGATCAAAGTAAGCACATTGACACACACTATCATTACATTAGAGAGTGTGTTAACAAGAAGGATGTGCAATTGGAGTATGTGAAGACAAATGATCAAGTAGCCGATATTTTCACCAAGCCTCTCAAACGTGAAGACTTTATCAAGATGAGGAGCTTACTTGGAGTGGCAAAATCAAGTTTAAGAGGGGGTGTTGAAAGTTAAACTTGATTTTTAATCAAGATTAATTAAATCCAAATTCAGAGTTTTCTCTAGAAATATCAAGATCTCCACCTCCTTAAAAAAATATCTAGAAGTTCTAGAAAAATGTATCACCTCCTTAAACATAAAAAATCTAGATATTTAATTAGAATTATATAGATAATTATAGTATTATAATCTAGATATTTTGATAGAATAATCTAGATTAAGAATTAAAATATTCTAGATATTTTGTAATATGGAGGCTATAAATACCTCCTCCTACGCTCATTTGTAACCAAAAAATATATTTTTTTTTTTGAAAAAAAAACAAATAATTAAATGGAAATTTGGACTATTTCTAGATTTGTGCGTGTCATCCTTGCGCAGGAGTCATGCTAATCTTCTCTGTATCGTTCCAATTTTATCGGATGTCTCCGAAGGGACTTTTAACCAAGATGTTGTGAAGTTGTTCCAAGTTAAAATCAAAGTAATAAAAGCTTTATTTCTAAACTACTCTCTCAAATACTCAAAACACTTTCTCCATCACTTCTAAAAGAATTTACTTCGAACAGAGATCAATATTTTTTTTAATAACCAAAACCTATTAATTTTTTTTGTGTGGGGGTCAATAAACATATTTGTAACTATTTTATGGGGTCAATATGCATATTTTCATGATTTTTTTTTTCTGATTTTTCTTCTAAAAATACAGTATTTTTTTTCGTTGTTGTTGTAAATCCATAGGGGTCAATTGACCACATGCTAACACACACTGCCTCCGCCCCTGCAAGAGATAATAGTCACGCGCTCCTATTCTTCAAAGGACTTTATGAGTCTTCCCGTAGAATCTGTTAATGAACGGCGACTGCAACAAAGATGATTCACATATTCAGAGCTTTACCTTAACAGAACAATATTAAATTAACTGACGAAGTTGGATTTTTGTTTTTCATTTCTTGGTCTTACCTTCTCGAATGTAGGGACATCTGGTGAAGGCTGAGGGTAGAATTTGTAGAACCTCATGCTTTGAAAGGCTCGCTGTGTATCTACGTCCAATTCTTTCGCTTTCTTTCGAGCATCTTTTGCCTTCAAGTATAATACCATCACACTGGCACATTTAGCAAACCGTTTCATTTGAATGTAGCTCACCGTTAAAAATTTGTTACCTCTCGGTTAGCTTTCTTGGCCGCTCGAACCTGCTCTTTCACAAATTCCTGAGAAAAAATAACGAACGCAAAAGAAAAATAGTGATTAGAGATGCAGATACTTAAGCGTCAAGAACTGACAACTCTGTTACAGCTCAAACTTACTTTGAATTCATCCCTTTGTTCCGCGCATAATTTTTCATTCTCAATCTGACCATCAACAAATTCCTGAAATAGATGCACAACAAGCCATCTCCAGATTTAGAATACAGTGAATGCAATTTTGAACACAAAAGGAAATGGCAGAGCCAAGATGACAACTCTCTCGAACCAAATGAAGAAGAAGTATTTTTTGGTATGGTAACAGAAAAGCCAATCACACACCTCAAGTTCATCAAGCTCCCAGTCAAATTCACATGGCAGCTGGAACAAACAGAAAGATTGAAAACTTGATTATCAAGAAAGTACTCAAAAACAATGTGCCCTTACCAAAACACAACATTCATTGCTTGCCATAAAACTTACCGGCGGTTCAGTGGGGAAAATCATGTAGACTACGGTACTCTCTTCAAGTTCATTTTCCTCAATTGGTTGATAGAAATCTGCAAAGTGAAAATTTTGTTGTTTCGTACAACATACACAATCAGAAAATATACATATAATCCAACGCCAACCATCAGCTGTAAATGGCTTTTTCACTCTGCAACTATTGACTAGTATTTGGTAGCAGAGTAATAAAACTCACAGGGAATGCAATACTCGAACATCCTAGCACGTTCTTCCTTCAACTGTCTGAGAGCAGATCTGCAGATGATTTACAAAGCTAAGTTGAGCACACTAGAACTGGTAGATTCAAACACATCAGATTTGCAATGGCAAAGACACATCCATAAACCCTACAGAGAAAGTCATTACGTAGAACAATGCAACCCAAAACGTCACACTATGAAGCAGTGTAGATACGTGATGCCTTGTTCCATGTTCTGGTTTCAATATTATTATTATATGTAATGTAAACTAAAATCCAATTGAACATCGTTTTTGAATATTATATGTTTCATACCTCCTTTGTTTACAGCCCAAGATAAAAATTTGAAAGTACATCCTGTCAACTTGTCTATCTCTGCAACAAGAACAAAGAGCAAAATAAATTTTAGCAACTGTTGGTAAAACATCCAAAGTAAGAATAGCACGTGGCGTAAAATATGTCTCTCTTCCCAATGATAAAGCCATCCGAAGAAATGTGTCACATATATGCATGTGTTACCTTTTCTCAATAGGAATGTAAGGAATCCAGTCCATTTTCATCTGCTTCATTGGAAAGCTTTCCTCCATTGCACTTTGAATAGATACTGCTCCTATCTTATCAGAAGGTGGAAAGACAGATTCAATCTGCAAATATAGAATATTAGAAAGAGAGATGGAAGAATATATATATATATATATATATATATGATCAGTGCGATTGATGGAGATTTTAAACAATAACTTAACAGCAATCACTGTTGGGATATCTCTAATCTTCCTTGTATCTTTGTAGGAGACTAATTGAGCTGCAAGTATAGAAAGAGACGATTAAAACGTGAAAGAAAGAGGAAGAGAGCATATATACTTGGAGTACGAAAGAGACTTGAAAAAAACAAGGGGAAACAAAAAGAAAAGTAAGAGAAACAGCTTACGTTCGGCAGAAACAAAAACAAAGAATTTCTTCCCAAGGAGCAATCCTTCCTCTCATGTTTGCTGGCACAGGAGAAGAAACATAAATACAAGAACCTCATAGACTCAGACAAAAAAAAAAGAAAAAGAAATGGGAGAATGTAACCAAAACAACTTACTTCAAGAATTTTGAAATCCCAGTTGAATTCGTAAAGTGCATCAAATTTGTCCCACTGCAATCACAGTTTAACAACCATGAGCAAAACAAGAAAAAAAAAAAATATAATATATAATGGAGACAGTAAGTCTGATGCTGACACGCCAAATAAATTCCTCCCTCGGAAACAAATATACCTCAATTCCCACGGGAAATGCAACCTTCCACAAATCTTCCTGAAAACACACAAACAAGCGCACATGTAAATCTGCCACTCACACGGCATCAATAAGTATATAAAAAAAGACCTATGCTTTGAAGTCAAAATAGTTGAAAATAAGATACACCACACTCAAAGAACCCTTTTGGAAAATTTCCCTCCACTGACAACTATAGTTCCCATGCATATAAAAGCTTAGATAAACCTAAAAGCCCCCCAAATTGCTTTGCATGGAATCCAAGTGATGAATCATACAGAAGCACTATACATGACTATATCTTATAGCAAGGTTAGCAAAATAATACCAGATTACGTTTCTCCTCCACGTACTGAACCTCTTCCTTTGTTGTTTTTGTCGCTCTGGATTTCTTGTTTCTCGGAGCCGGTTCAGTTTCCATCTTCGTCGTCATCTTTCGCTTATTTAGAGGCTGTACACAGAAATAAAAACCATCAACGGATCTGTGTGACAGAGAAACCCCTAGATCAATCTAATCATGAAGAAGAAGAAGAAGAAGAAGAAGAAGAAGAAGAAGAAGAAGAAGAAGAAGAAGAAGAAGAAGAAGAAGAAGAGAATTTTACCATGATTAGGGATTTTGCGAGAGAAGCCGCGATGGGGATGACCAAGGAACAAAGATGGGATTTTGTTAAAAAATATTTAAAAAGAAAAAAATGTAAAGGTTGTTGGAGTAAGCTTGAGAGAAGCTTAAGATGGAAGTTAATCCTAGTCCTAGCATAATTGTGTTTATAAAGATAAGGATTAAAGTGTATTTAGGAGATATTTAAATATGAGTGATTTTTATTAGGATTAGAATTAGCAAATTAGTATATAAGGATGTGTTGAGATGTGACACAACTTCTGAAGTTAATAAAGTGAGTTATAAACAAATCTTTGTGTTCTTAACAAACCTTTTCTATAAGGGTTTCAACTTAACAAACCTTTTCCGCTTAAACAAGTGATTAAACATGTGACCGTACCGCATCATAATTCTAATCTTTTCTTTTTACAAAATGCATACATCATCATTCATCATAATAATCACATGAATTGTTTTTGCTTTCTATTTGCTTAAAAAAAGAGGTACCCTCCTTGCTTTCTTTATTGACAAAAACAAAAAAGAAGAAGTCATGTGCGTCACTACGCCCAAACGACGACGTTGTAATTTTTTAAGGCAAAGCGTTCACTCAATGTCAAAAAATATCCAAATTTGGGTTTTGTTCGGAAAAAAAAAAACGTAAGGGTAGTATGATAAATATAATATTAGTAAGCGGACATGGTAATCAGTGAAGCCCAGTGAATTAAATTTAGGTTCGGATCGGCCCATCAGCCACGAGTAAGTCAGAAACCTTTGTTTCGTCTAGAGTGTCTTGCCTCGGAGGAGCCCGAATAAACTCGCCTCGGAGAGAGAGACTTCTTCACTTCTTCTTGTTTACAACGAAGACGAAAGAAGACTGATGCATAACGCAAAGGGACTGTTAGGGCGAATCGTTCGAGATAAGCTATGGAGAATTGAGTATCGGAGAAGCTTCTGTTCGCTTAAGGTCACTCCCGAGGACCTTGATAACCAGGTTCGGAGGTGTTTATCGTTTGTACCATTCTCTCTCTCTCTCTCTCTCTCTCTCTCTCTCTCTCTCTCTCTTTCTGTTTTAGGAAGATTGAAATGATTGTTTTTTGATTTAGGTTCTCGTTGAAGGAAGTGGTTTTTCCCGTACTGCGATTCTTAACAGACCACCTGCTCTTAATGCCCTCACCACTCACATGGTACTCACTATTTTGCTCTCTGTTTCTGATGGGTTTGATTTGTGTAACTGTATGACGTTGACTTGTGTAATTTTTGTGTGAATAGGGATATAGGTTGCAGAAACTTTATAAGAACTGGGAAGAAGATCCAAATATTGGATTTGTGATGATGAAGGTAATTTTTTTTTGGTAGTACTTGTTGCTTCTTCTTCCTATTAAGTATCTAAATTAGAGGTGAAAAAAAGCTCCTAACTTGTATTTTGACTTGAACTGTTTTGAAGGGGAGTGGAAGGGCATTTTGTGCTGGTGGCGATATTGTGTCTCTCTACCATTTAATGAAGAGAGGTACATGAAGTTTCACTATACGTTTTGATGTTTGATTCCTCCTGGGAAGCTATATAGAATTGAAATTGCGAGTTTTTGTTTGTTCATGAAGATTAGATGGTTTTTGTGCTACTTTTGTTAGCTGTATTGGGGTTGGAAAGACAGTTTTTTTACTGATTAGAGAGGGTTCTGCAGTATCTTATTTACTCTCTGTATTATTTTATTCACTGCTCATTGCTTCATTTATTTCTCCTTAAATCTCTATGTAGGTAGCCCGGATGCTATTAGGGAGTTTTTCTGGAGTTTGTATAGTTTTATATACTTGCTAGGCACTTATTTAAAGCCGCATGTAAGTGATCTCTACCTTTAAATCATTCTGCAGCCAATAGTAAATAACGATGTCACCAAACCACGATGAGTAGAAGTAGAATGACACCATGAGTTGCCCTGCATACATACAGGTGGCAATTCTTAACGGTGTTACCATGGGAGGTGGAACTGGAGTTTCCATACCTGGGACATTTCGTGTAGCTACTGATAGATCTGTATGTAAATTTCCGTCTATGTAGTCTATGCTATTTCTCCAACTTTCATCATCTATTTCCTCATTTCAATTAGTCGGTCAGCTGGATTCTTCTAGTTTAGTTTCGCTGTCTAACTTCTTGGAGAATTGAATACCTAGCTCATCATGGATATTGCAGATTTTTGCTACCCCTGAAACAATCATTGGTTTTCATCCTGATGCTGGCGCTTCTTTTAATCTCTCCCACTTACCTGGTCGCTTAGGTATGCGCTTGTGATACGTTTTGAGCTGCTTAAATTGTCGCTAGGTTTGTCATTTAACAATGTTATTAGATTCCGTAAAGCAATTTTTATTTGGACAATTACCAAGGAAATCACTGATCCAGCAGGAAAGTTAAATATCAAATTCTGCCTATAACTTACCAACTCAGCCTAACTTGCTTCAAAGTTTCCTGTTTCATAGTATACATTTGCTCCCTAAGATGGATGATTTAATGGAGTCGATGTATGCAGGGGAGTATCTAGGTCTGACTGGCTTAAAGCTCAGTGGGGCAGGAATGTTGGCATGTGGCCTTGCCACACATTATATTAGAAGTGAGGTAACTTGGATTATATAATTTGAGATTTTTTTCTGTTTTCATTTAACTTATCTAACATGCTTGATAATAAGGCTTTCTTCTCTTACAACAGGAGGTTCCTGTAATGGAAGAACAGCTCAAGAAGTTGCTCACTGATGATCCATCTGTTGTTGAGTCATGCTTAGAAAAATGTTCAGAAGTTGCTCATCCAGAAAAGACTGGTGTTCTTGGCAGGTTTGTTTTCCTGAAACTTGGAGATACACAACTCCTTCCTTGTTTCTCCTCATACTACCTCCCAAGTCCTAAGCTTGCTTTTTTTTTTTTTTTTTTTTTTTTTTTTAAAA
>NC_025700.1:1719492-1736669 GCF_000633955.1 Camelina sativa
CATGACACAGTAGAAGAAATTATTGATTCTTTGGTAAGTCTCTGCAACAAATGATTCTGCGAGTATGACCATCACGAGTCACTACAAGTAACGGTGTTTTGGGTCGCCAGGAAATCGAGGCTAGTAGAAGAAAAGACACATGGTGCAGTACGACTCTTCGTAGACTTAAAGAAACATCACCGTTATCTTTGAAGGTGGCCTTGAGATCTGTAAGTTCACAATCAAATTTGCTTGTAAAACCCATCTTCAAAGAATTCAAATTTCCTTTTCTCATAGCTTCTTTAAACGAATCTAATAGATCCGGGAAGGAAGATTTCAAACACTTGACCAATGCTTAATCCGAGAGTATAGAATGTCGCTACAAGGAACAATCGGGCCAATGTCTGGCAATTTTTGCGAGGTATGTGAATTTCCGGTATAAAAAAGTCTTAAGACATTGCAAACAGAGTAAGGAGTAGTCGCTAATGAGTTTTTGTTTCAATGGTGTGACAAGGGAATACGAGCTCGATTAATAGACAAGGACGAAGCCCCGAAGGTATTTTATGTTATGTTAATAAACCATACTATTTCACTGATTTCAGTAACGCATCACTGTGTACATGTTATGATAAGAAATGGTGGGTATGCAGTGGGATCCACCAAGCTTGGAGAACGTATCAGAGGACATGGTGGATGATTACTTCTCTGCCTTGACTGCGACGGAACCTGATCTTGACCTTCCTATCAAACTCAGAGAAAGCATTTAGATTCAAAAATTATCTTACATCATCACTCCCCTTGGTTAACGAAAAGACCTTGTTCGTTGGGAGACTGATTTCATTCTTCCAGAAGCAGAATGTGTTGCAGGATTTTTGTATTTAACAAAAATATTACTTAAATTTTTTAATAAAGTAATTATTAATAAAATGAATTTACTAGTTTCGTTTTCTATAAAATCGTAGTGGGTAATGAATAAGGTCTCGTTAAAGATGAAGTGATCGGTGCTTGGAATTTTTATATATAAGTTTGGGATAGCTATATGAGAGCCACTTTGAATGAGCCAATAATGCACTAATCAATTGTATTGTGTTAGACTTAGACCTAATTCAATTTGCATGTAGACTTGATTAGTGGTGCTAAATAGCTTCTTTTACTTGAAAACAAATAGAGTTTTTTTTTTTTTTAGAAAGAAACAGAGTTTTTAGTTCTGTACTCTTCTCGGAACCCTAAGGCATCCACAATGGGGATATAGTTTTGGGGTTGTTAAATTTTTTAATTAATATAATTTGTTTTTTGGTTAAATAAGAATTTTGGGTATTGTAATTAAAATGTACCCCTTCAATGGTGGGTTATAATATTGAGTCTCTTAATTTGATTTTTTTTTTTGAAAATAAATAAATTAAAATAAAATATGAAATTATTGCATATTAAGATTGATGCTTATAAAATTATTGCATTGCATAACATATTAAACATAGAAAACATTAAAACATCATAAAATAGAAGTACAAATCATAAAAAGTGAAAATGATTAATAGTATCCTCCAAATTTTACCTAAATATTCTCAACCAAATCATCTTGCAATTGTTTATGTTTTTCTCGATCACGAACTTTCAAACGAATGTTCATCATAGAGGAGACACATGAAGGCCTCGTTGTTGGTAAGTCCGAGTCCACTTCTGAAGTGCGGTTGGACTGTATGTGCTGAGTGTACCCATCTCGTTCATCTTCTACTATCATATTGTGCAGTATGATACATGCTCTCATTATATTTCCAATTTTTACCTTATCCCAAAGAAGAGCCGGGTTTTTGACTATGGCAAATCGAGCCTGCAAAACTCCAAAAGCACGCTCGACATCTTTACGTACAACTTCTTGATGCGAAGCAAACAAGGAGTCTTTTGGAGTTTGTGGCAGTGGAATAGATTGGATAAAAGTAGACCATTTTGGATAAATACCATCCGTGAGATAGTAAGCCAACTTGTATTGGTGTCCATTGACACTGTATTTAACTTTCGGAGCTCGATCGTTTAAAATATCATCAAACACGGGAGAGCGGTCAAGAATATATATATCGTTTAATGCACCTGGAGGTCCGAAAAAAGCATGCCAGATCCAGAGATCTTGTGAAGCTACAGCCTCTAAAACGATGGTTGGCTTGCCAGAACCACATGTATATTGACCTTTACATGCGGTTGGACAATTCTTCCACTCCCAATGCATACAATCGATGCTTCCTATCATCCCGGAAAATCCGTGTAGCTCTCCGATATCGAGTAGTCGTTGAAGATCTTCTGGTATCGGTCTTCGTAAGTACTCATCTCCGAAACAATTTATGATTGCTTTAACAAAATGATCCAAGCATGAGTACGCCGTGGTTTCAGCAATTCGGAGATATTCGTCAAACGCATCAGCAACCGAACCATATGCCATCATACGAATTGTTGCAGTACACTTTTGTAGCGCTGAAAGCCCAAGCCTTCCTGTAGCATCTCTACGTTGCTAAAAGAATTGTTCTTCATTCCCGAGTCGCTCAACGATTCGGATGAACAAGGGCTTGTTCATTCTAAAACGGCGCCGGGAAATACGAGGAGAGTAGATCGCATTTTCACTAAAGTAATTGTTCCACAAGTGGGCGTGTCCGACTTCACGGTTTCTTTCAATGAAAGTTCTTGTTTTCTTTGGTTTGGGTGGTTGTTGATGTTGAATAGGTGGAGTAAGGAGAGATTGCCAAACTTGATTGGAAATTTGATCACAAACTTGATTTAAGCAATCATCAATGGTGTCATCAAAATTATTGTGAGAAGAAGATGCCATTTTTAGAATGTAAGTGAAAGAGAAGATAAAGTTTGATAAGATAGAGAGTATATGAGTGTTTGGAGAGTATATGAGTGTTTGGAGACTTTGTGAATTGGTGAGTTTTTGATAACTCGTAAACACTCCTTTTATAGACTTTGTGAATTGGTGTGTTGCATTATTGCTGTTTACAAGAGAAAAAAACAATGAAGCTCACGGGTGGTGTTTGTAGCTAATTCACAAAGTCTATGTCATGAGAAAAAAAACAATGAAACAATTCACAAAGTCTATGTCTCTTTGTCATTGTTGCTCTTTGCTGTTTGCTCATGGGAAACTGACTCTTTTGAAGCTAATGGAGGTGTCTCTTTGTCCTTGAAGCTCACGGGTGGTGTCTCTTTGTCCTTGACCTTGAAGCTCACAAGTGGTGTCTCTTTGTCATTATTGTTGTTTGCTCACAAGCACCATAGTTGGCCTTTATCCTGAAACCATAAATACAACACCAAGATAACATAAATACACCAATATAACATAACAACACCAAGATTACATAACAACACCAAGATAACATAACAACACCAAGATAAGTACATTAATAAGGAACCTATTCAAGACAAACAAAATAACATAAGGCCGATTACAAGGAAGCATAAAATAAACCGATTAAAAGGAAGTGAGTTTGGTGTTCAACAACTCTTTAAACACTAAATATCATCAAATTGATGACAACATGTCATCAATAAGTTTGTCTTTTAATTTTTTTTCTGATTCACTAAATGAATCTTTGTTAGCAATGAGATTTTCAAGCATCACATGCTTACTATGCTTCTCTTTCATAGCAAACTCTATCTCTTTGTTAGCAAAATCCTTTTCCTTCATCTCATACATCCTCGCAACCTCTTGCATCTGAAACTCCAACCAAGCTTTCGGATCAACCTCCACATCCGCTTGAGTGTTGTTATTCTTCTTGGCCTTTCTCTTTGCCGCCTTAACACCAGGAGGACGAGTCATCATTGGATCATCCTCGACATCCACCGGTTGCGAACTTGAAGGATCTGTTGTAGCATCCACCCGTGTCCTTTTCACTCTTGTATCTTTAGCAGATGTGGACGCACACCACTTCTGATCATATCTTAGCTCTCGCCAAGCATGCTCGAAGGTGAATTTCTTCTTATGATCATTAAAGTATATCTGGTTTGCTAGCTTCATCACGTCATCTTCATTCTGCCCACTTGTTTTCTCCCTTGTCGCAGCATCATAGCAACCAACGAATTTGCACATTGTGTCGTTGACCTTACCCCACCGCTGCTTACAATGACTGGAATCCCTCTTTGGTCGGCCTACAACATTCGGACAATCTGCAACATAATCAGCTATCCTTCCCCAGAAAGCTCCACTTCTTTGCTCGTTTGAGGTTATAGGATCCTTGCTCGTGTTCAGCCAACCGCTAACAAGCATCAAATCATCTACTGGTAACCATGTATGCCTTGCTCTATGGTTACCAGCAGGGGGTGTAGCTGCAGGTGGTTGATCAGAACATTGACTCTCATAAGGAGAGTCAACAAGCATGTAGGTTTCATGTTGACTTTGTAGAAGGTCGAAGAAGCCAGGAGAGGGGTTCATGGAGGTGTCTGAATCCATAGCCTACTTATTCGTGTGTGTGTTAGAAGGAGAAGGAATGGGCTAATTGTGTGTGATTTGTGATAAAGGCTTGATGTTGTGTGTTTAGTGTTTTTCTATCAAGTGAACCTTTTATTTATACAAAGCTCACCATTAGTTTACTTTCAAAACAAGTGGGTTTAGGTTTTCAAATTTAAGTTCTTACCTAAACTACAACAACCACACATTCATAACATTAAAACAACCAACAAACCCTACACCATCAAACAATAAATTTTGATAGTGAAGAATGACTCGACGTGTATCTCCCTAATCTATTACTTACCGTATTTAATAACCAACAAACAAAAAGCAATCATCAATGAATGACTCGACTTGTAACCGTTCCTAACACCAAATAAATTAATAACCCAAAACTTGTTTGATAACTCGTAAACTAAAGAGACTTCAACCTAGATAAATGTCAATGACCCAAAGTTCATCAGTTATTAACTCCAAAACAAAGATATGCAAGGTTAGGTGGCTCAAAGTTACTGCATATTTAAAGCTCTGATGTATCTCCATGAACAAGTAACATTCACCTAAAGCTCTATCCAAACAACAAAACACTTGAGTAATTAACAAACTAAAGAAAGTGACCAAAACAGATTGTTAATACTTCAAAAAATTTAAGCTAATGAGGTGAATAATCATTCTCACCTCATCTAAGGCAAATTTTTCTGTTAGCAATGAGACACAAAGCTGAACTTCCTAATTGTCAAGGCACAATAGCAAGAAGCGTAAAAAAAATAAAACAAACTTGGGTAAAGACTGGGTACTTGGAGAGGAAGCTGGCCTTAGAGACGATTGAGTTGGTCTCTGTTGGTGTTGAGCCATCCCACTCGGTCTTATTTGTGAACCTGATCCAAGTTTCCCCATCACCTGAACACACACACACTAAAGCAGTGTAAGGGAACATGAATTCAAGAATATATATATATATAGCAATGATCTCAAATCGATTTTTTCACCTGCTCTGGAGAAACATGAGCTGCAAATCCATTTATAAGGTGTTTGTAGCTGTAAAGCTTTTTGTATGATCCTTCCTCAAAGAGCATCCCAAGAATCATATCGTGCTTCCTCTCTAAGTGACGAGCATACATTGTCACCAATTCACTAAACACAGATTATTAATCTAGCAAGCAATGTATACAAAGTACTAATACAATATAAGAAGAGAAACTATCTAATAAGTACCTTGATGTATCAATCCTCTCATCAGATTTGACAGCAGTTGCTTCAAAACCATTTTCTCCACCTTTGTAACTTATAATTGGATCTCCATCCATAGTCACAATGTAAACCTCTGCTGCCACAGTAACAAGAAGCGCAGAAACAACAAAGATTCTCAACCCGAGATTCATTTTGGTTTGCACAAATGAAGCTCCAACTTTAAACTGCAGCATCAAAATCAAATGAATGCCATTAGCATCCTGAAACCAAAACCACTATCAAGGGAATACTATCACTTCAGCCAAACCACATAATCAATCAAAAACGTTAAACAAAAAATGCAGACAACACATAGTCAAAACTACTGTATAGAGAGGCACAAGAATCAATCATCTCCAAGGCCACCAAACAAGCACACAAGAAAAAAGCAAGGAAGAGATTCATCTTTCTCACTGTTTTAACTTGAATTTGTCAAATGCGAGAAAACCAAACCAAACCTAAAATTTTGAACAACCATCAAAGAACCCTAATTTCCGAACACAAATCCAAAAAACCCTAATCAACCCTAATTTGTTTAACTAATCATAATAGATACTATTAAACTGAAAACTTACCCTCCGATTCCCTTCAATCTCAACAAAATCAATCGACCCCAAAATCAAATCTCAAACGATTTAATCTCGGAGTCGATTCGTCTATCCTCCGATTGCCCATCCTCCGATATCACAAGCAGGACCCCAGCCGACCCAATCTCCTTTGATTGCATAGCTTTCAGTCAATCTCCTTCCATAGTGCTTTTCGATCGAGAGAGAAAGCTAGACAGAGAGATGTCTACGCAAAAAAAAGAAGAGCCGAAAAAAAAATTATCTACTTCTATTATTTGTTCACCCAACCAATAAGTGACACGTATGGTCTCTTAAACCATAACAGAGTCTACTAAATAAGAGAGCCTCTTATTTCATTTTGTTTTAACTGATTAATTTTTTTGCTCCACATCAGCTAAAACTCCTCTAAAAACCCCCATTGGGGATGACCTAAGGGCAACCCCAATGGGGGAATATATTTTAGAGGCTCTTAAATTGTTTATTCATTTATTTTGTAGTTTGAGATGATTAAGAACTTTGGGTTTGTTAATTAAAAGTTTTCCCCCTAATGGTAAGTTCTTATTTTGAGTCTCTTAATTATTATTTTTTTTTAAATAAAAAATTTAAATTAGAATATGAAATTATTGCATTTGAGATATATGTTTATAAAATTATTGCATTTCATTTAAAACATAGGAAACATTAAAACATAACAAATGACAAGTAAAATACATAAAAAGAGGAAATGTTTAATACCATAATACCAACTGCAGAAACAATCTTGAGAATAAATTTTTAAGCTAGCCACAGTTGAGAAAAAGCATACGCAATCTTGTACTGCTTCTGTGTTTGAAAGGCAAGGATGTTGAAAGCTGCTGCTATTGATGTTACCCATACTACACATGTTCTGATCATAGCCATAAAACTCCTTCTGCATCAACTCATTCATCCCAAAGGATTCTTGTACCCTGAGTAATGTTCTGTTTTTGTGACGCAAGGATGTTGGAAACTGTTGTTAGTGATGTCACTCATGCATATGTTCTGATCATAATCACAGAGCTCCTGCTTCATCAACTGATTCTTCAACTGACAGCATAATTTTCTGGTTTCATTTTGAAATACTGCATCCATAAGCAAAAGAATTCACCAGATACGTTAATAGGGACTACTGGTCTATTGAGGAAAAGCTAAACTATAGTACTATAAAAATAAAGGAGTGTAACCGCATCCGATCCACCCTCTATTTCTCCTCTCCGATCTACCAGCATCACCGCCAAGTCTCCTCTCTCCCACATCCCACTCCTATCTCAGCCGCCGACGTCCCTTTCCCTCTCCCGAGAGATCTGTCGTCACCACACCTGGTGGCGCCTACGAAATGGGAATGCTGCACCACCCATCTAAACACCAGAGTCAAGCTAATGATCAAGATGTTAAACCTCGACTACGCGGCGGAGCTCTCAAGTTACGCCATCTTCACCAAAAGCCGCCAAAACGTCACCGTCGAGATCTGCGAGGCCATAATCGGTGCAATGCGCAAAGCCAAGCGCTACAACGATGCATTACATCACTTACATTACTTCTTCAACGACTACAACCTCAAACCCAACATCTCTTGCTGCAACCACATCATCGGTGCCCTTTGTGATCAACATCGTCTCGACGACGCATTTGCACTGTACGGGTCACATATTGGAAAACGCTCCTTTCCTTCGTCCAACCGAGGAGACACACCAGCTCTTGGTGAAAGGGTTGGTTGATGCGCTCTGCATTTCGTCAGGAGATTGATGATAAAAAGAAGACGATGTGGGTTCCTCTGTGATTAACCATCTGATTCGCGGCCACTTGAAATACATGGACTTCACTGAAAGAAATAAGAAGAGAGAATATATGAAAGATTGTTTCTTTGTTATTCATTCCCTTGAAATCGACATTACACTCTATGCTTTGCTTTTACATTGGTTGCAAGAGTTTTAACCTAGAGTCTAGAGTCTTCCAATGATTGCTGCTCCGGCACAATGATGTTACGTGGCTTCATTGTCATCATATGATTCTGTGTCGTTACTGCCGTACTAGTACTCTCTGCAAATCCTTTCTTTTTGTCTTGATCTGCAGGTAGCCGTTGAATCATTGTGGGCTTCAGGGTTGTGTTGGGCCTTGGACCTAGCAGGCCTTTTTGCAGAGTTGTGTCGTTTTGAGCTTTGCTCTTGACACTCCCCCGCAAACTTGGAGTGGGTGGAACACCAACGCCAAGTTTGGTTATGAGGATTTCAAATGGCCATTGAGGAAGAGACTTAGTGAATATGTCTGCAAGCTGTAGATCAGCAGGGATGTGATTAACAATCAACTTACCAAAAGCTACTTGCTCACGAACATAGTGGTAGTGCGTGGCGAAGTGTTTTGTGCGAGCGTGAAAGGCTGGATTTGCTGTGAGGTATACTGCTGAAAGATTGTCACAGTAAAGCTCTGGTGTTGAGGGAAGAGAAACACCTAGATCTTGGAGTAAGTTTACCAGCCAAGTAGTCTCAGAGGCTGCTTCAGACATGGCTCTGTACTCAGCTTCAGTGGAGCTCTTGGAGACTGTGTCTTGTTTCTTCGAAGACCAGGATATCATATTGCTTCCAAGAAAAGTACAAAAGCCACCAGTGGAGCGACTAGTGGATTTACAACCGGCGTAATCACTATCGCTGTATACGTGCAGCTTGGAATTTGTATATCTGTCAAACGAAATCCCCATGGTTGTAGTGCCTCTGATATACCTGATAATTCGCTTGAGAAGATTGAAGTCTGAGACAGATGGAGCATGCATCTTTTGACAAACATAGTTAACAGCAAATTGCAGATCAGGTCTTGTTAATGTGAGATACTGCAGACGACCTGCCAAGCTTCTAAAGTATCTAGGATCTGAGAATTCAACATGTTGCTGTGGTGTTTTCTTGAGTTGCTGAGGAAGAGGAGTGGCAACAGGGGAACAAAATGACATAGCTGCTGCCGCAAGGAGGTCTTCAGCATATTTTTGTTGAGATAAAAACAGACCGTTCTCATGATACTGAATTTGAATGCCAAGGGAATAATGGAGTTTTCCAAGATCCTTCATTCTGAACTGCTTGCTTAGCTCATCAAGCAGGTTTGAGAGTAATGCTGATGAATTTCCTGTAATTGCAATATCATCAACATAAAGCAGCACATAATGATTTTTTTACCTTTGAAACAGACAAACAAGGAGGGGTCCCTTAGACTGCAAGTGAAGCCAAAGTCTAGTAAAAAGTTACTAAACTTGTCGAACCAAGCCCTTGGGGACTGTTTGAGGCCGTAGAGGGATTTATGTAAGAGACACACATGATCAGGAAAATCCTTGTTGATAAATCCAGCTGGCTGTTTCATATATACTGTTTCGGTAAGATCTCCATGGAGGAATGCATTGTTTACATCCATTTGCTTAATTTCCCAGTTCATGATGGCTGCAAAGTGAAGAACAGCTCTAACTGTTGCTGTTCTAACCATTGGACTATATGTCTCTAGATAATCAATGCCCTCTTCTTGCTTGAATCCTTGAGCAACTAGTCTGGCTTTGAACTTATCTAGTGAACCATCTGCATTGAGCTTGACTCTGAAGACCCATTTGGACCCTAAGACATGCATATCGGGTGTTGGAGGAGTCAGAGAGAAGGTGTTTGCTTCTTTACAGTTATCCATTTCTTCATTCATTGCTGCTGTCCAGTTTGGATCTTTTAAAGCAGCTGTTACTGTTTCAGGTTTAAGATATGATACCTTGTGAGTGAGAAGTGCATATCGAGGATTCGGTTTTGAGATGCCTGACTTTGATCGTGTGGTCATGGGATGAGTTGGAGCTTCTGCAGGAGCATGGAGATCGACATTGTCACTGAGATCGTTGTTGGTGTCTGAAGTCTGCACATTTGAGGTCGATGATTGGGAGTTGTTGCCAATAGGAACAAGGTCAATGCTTGTTATACACTCAGTACTCCCATCAGCAACCTCAAGTGGCAATTCAGGCACTGTAGTTGATGGAGTAGGACTGATAGCATCAGTAGTAGCAGCCGCTGTAGTGAGTGGAATTGCAGAGGCTGGTAGTAGAGTAACAGTCTCGGAATGTTTACACGTTTCAGAGATATCTGAAAATTTTCTGAGCCATGCACCATACAAGGGTGTAGGTGATGACCGTTGAAGATAAATGTATGTGCTGGCGAAGGGAAAACATGTTTCATCAAAGATAACATGACGACTGAGATAAACTCTCCCAGTTGGAGGATATAAGCATTTGTATCCTTTGTATTTCTCTGTATAGCCTAGAAAAACACACTTAAGGGATCTTGGATCAAACTTGTTTTGAGTATATGCTCTTAGAGTGGGAAAGCAAGCACATCTGAAGGTTCTTAGAGCAGAGTATTCGAGAGTTTTACCAAAGAGAGCTTCATGAGGACTTTTGTGATCTTTGAGAGCACTTGTGGGTAACAGATTACAGAGGAAATTTGATGTGAAGAAAGCTTCCACCCAAAAACTTTGTGGAGTAGCACTTTGAAACATTAAGGTGAGTGTCATTTCTGTTAGCTGTCGATGCTTCCTCTCTGATATCCCGTTCTGTTGCGGTGTGTGAGGGCATGACATGAAATGTTGAATACCAGCATTTTGCAGATGAGGAAGAAATCTGTTACTTATAAATTCGCCTCCCCCATCTGATTGAAATGTTCCAATTTTTGTTTGCAGCAAATTTTCAACAAGGAGCTGGTACTTGATGAAAGTAGAACAGAAATCAGACTTCTTCTTTAAAGGATAAAGCCAACAATATCTGGAAAAATTGTCAATAAAAACTGCATAAAATCTGAATCCTTGAACAGAAGAAACAGGAGAAGGACCCCATAGATCACATTGCACTCTTTCTAGGGGTCTTGAAGCAAGAAAAGTAGAAGAACTAAATGGCAATATTGAACTCTTCCCAAGCTGACATGATTCACACACATTGTTGGTGCTTTTATTTACTTGAATTGCCTTATTTGTAGAGAGAAATTGAAGCACTTGTTGATTTGGATGTCCTAGTCTTTGATGCCACACCTCATCACTTGTCTTGATCTGTCTTGTAGAGTATAGCATCTGGTACTTCAGATCATCCAACTTATAAAGACCGTTATTTTCCCTTCCCTTTGTCAGGATTTTGTGCGTTGCTTTGTCCTTAATAATAACATCAAGATCATCAAAGGTGACAGCACATGGATAATCTTTAGTTAACTTTGAAACAAACAGTAGATTCTTTGCTATTTCAGGACAAACCAGCACGTCTTTGAGAGGAATGTTACATGACGTTGTGGGAAGATTGGCGGAACCAACATGGGTGATTGGAAGGAAATTTCCATCACTTGCCATTACCATGTCAGTCCCATGATATGGCTGAGTTTGTTGAAGACGTTGAGCGGAGCTGGTGATGTGAGCCGTTGCAGCAGAATCTGGATATCAACTGTTGTCCTCCGTAACATCAGTAATGTGGAGAGCAGAGAAAGCTGCTGCATTGATTGCAGGTTGTTGATATTCTTCGTCGAACCTATACCAACACTCAAAAGCATTGTGTCCTCTTTTCCCACAGATTTGACAAACCGGATTCTCATTTGTGCTGACAGGTCGAGGTGAGCTTGTGGAGGATGAAAATTGTTGGTGAAAGCCACGACCTCTGGTGGAGTAACTACCTCGTCCTCTACCTCTGTTTCCACGTCCTCTGTTTGAGTAGTTAGACGATCTCATAGTGTTGAAAGCCAAGTGTGGTGAGACATCAGCGGAGACAGAGTAACCTTGGAGTCTATCATCATATCCGGTAAGACGAGATATCACATTGTCGTAGGTAGGTGCAGGCAATCGATCCATTGAGTCCTTAATAACAGTGATAATCGGCTCATACTCACGACCTAAGCCTCTTAAAGCTGCAAATATCTTCATCTTTTCACTAACCGGGTCTCCTATAGAAGCTAGTTGATCACAAATATCCTTGATTCCTCTAAGGTAGTCTGACACGCTTTTATCTAGTTTATCAGCATTTTGCAGACGTCTTTGTAACTCAAATAGCCTAGAGGATGATGTCCGGTTAAAGTGAGAGATTAAGGTTTCCCATACCTCTTGAGCAGTTGCAGAGCCGACCACCAGTCGCAGAACGTTCTCTGTCATGGAGCCAAGCAGCCATGCCTTAACTACTTGATCAGATCTGGACCAGCTTTCAAAATCTGGGTTGAGTATGTCTTCGGTTCTGCCAGTATTGTTGTTGCGAATAGGAATCTTCTCAGCAGGTGGTTTGACAGCTCCATTGACAAAGCCAAGAAGGGCTTGAGTGCGCAGAAATGATTCAAACTGAGACTTCAAAATGATATAATTTTGTTCAGTGAGTTTTATAGTAACACAGTTTGAAATGTGAAGAGAAAGGGAAAAATAATGTTCCATGGTTCCGTCCATGGCTCTGATACCAAGAGAATCTTCGATGTACTAAAGCTGAAACGTGTCTCCTCGTTGGATGCTCAAGTTTTCGACTTGGTTTATTCTTTCCTTGGTGGAGACTACAATGAGATTGCTATCGTGAAGGCCACGTTCATGGGGATGACAAGGAAGCTCTGGAGTGTTACAGGACTCTCGCGCCCAAAGATTTCAGAATGAATGCAAAAACTGGGAATACCCTTTTGCAACTTTTCCTTAAGTACGGCAAGACAACTGAAGCTTGGACATTGTTCAACCAAATGCTGGCAATGAGCAGCCATCGGGGTTCGACTACGAGACTTGTAATATAATGGTGAACGAGTATTTCAAGTTGGGAGAGGTTAGTAAAGCAATCAAGACCTTTGAAAAGGTTAAGACCGTTGAGGATGATGATTCACAACTATGTTACGCCAACATACTCTCAAGATTCTGTGAGCAGGGCATGTTGCCAGAAGCAGAGACTTACTTTGCGGAGATGTCCTCTAAGCAATACCTTGTCCCTAACATTCCTTCCTATAGAACAATGATCGATGCTTACTGTAAGGCTGCAAGATTCGACGATGCCTTCCGAGTGTTGGACCGAGCAGTGGAAGCAAATCTAAAGTGTATTACCACTTTCTCTTGCCTCTAATTTTGCTAGTACCGTAGTGCTTATGGTAAGACTTTGATACACTATAGTTGGTAGGGTGTGTTTATTTGGTATTTGTCCCATTATGCAAAGCCAATCTTATACTAATAATAATGTAACAATTATTTAGATTTCTATTAATGAAAAAATTATTAAAGTAGAACTCTGTTTCCCAACGTAGTAGATACATAAAATATATCTTAGATAAAGAAACCATGCCCAGTAGATAATGAGAAGTCAACGCGTCTTGAAACGTGATTTAGAGAAATATCGGCAATCTTGTTAACAAATCGGTGAGCATCATCGAATCTCCCTGCTTTAACAAACCCATCTACCATCACTCGCTGTATCCCTAAATAACGATACATCGGAAAGCGAACGGAGGAGAACATTTCGTTGAACATCTCATCTGCCTCAGACATCATCCCCTGCCTCACAAATCTCGTGACTAGGGTCCTGTAACACTCAGCATTCCCATCCCAAGCTTCCTTCGTCCGGGCAATCTCCACGGCTTTGCTAATCTCTCCCGTTTCGAAACACTCTCGGATCATTATACAACGAGTCTCTTGATTCGTCCACTGTCTACTTCTTTTTTTTCTATGTCGCTATGTTTCCCACACAGCTTGTCGAAGAGCGACCAAGCTTCCGTCTTCTTACCGTACTTGAGCAACACTTTCAAGACTGCGTTAACAGTGTCCGCACGGTTTTCCCAAGTTTTGGGTATCCTATTATCTACCGTGCCTTGCTCATCATCCTTGCCTTGCATCAAACAGTATTTGGATATCGTAGAACGGTACCATTGCATGGCTTCCTCGTCTTTCCCTTGCTTAAAAAAATGCTCCATGTATGCCACTTGCGACATCTCGATATACTCAGCCCCATAATTGGGATAAGTCTCATGGCCCTGCTTCAGATCTTGGAATAATTTATTTCCCTTGTCGATGTTCCCATGAGCCAAAAACCCTCGAATAAAGACAAGGTACGTATTCTCGCCAAAGAAGAGACTGTAAGCTTCGTCGATTCTTCCGGCATCAACAATGCGTTCATCAAAGTATCGGAACCTGGACAAAAATAACGGGCATTGGTGATTTTGCGGCGGTTAAATCGAAAAGCCTCGTCCAGACGACCTTGGTTGATAAGAGCATAGACGACGTAACCGAAGCAAGGGACGTCTGGCTCTACGTTGTTAAAGTTGAAAAATAGCCTCCTCAAACCGTTTCTCCCTGCACATTGAGACGATGATAAGACGGTAAGTCTCGGCGATTGTTGAATCTAGAATTCACACAATGAATTTGTTTGAGTGGGAGACAAATTCACTTAAGATCTTCCTCTAAAACAATGGATTAAAACTAGAAAATAAAGAGGGGTTTTGATCTCTTGAGAAAGAAGTTAGGGTTTTGCCCAAAAACAATGAAGAACTAGGGTTTTTGTATTAATTGCTGGATCCTTTACAATGAGAGGATATCTTCCTATTTATATGAATACATTAATTATAAAATAAGTCTATTTTCCTTAAATCTCTGATCTTCAAATATGGTAAATTTCCTCTTCTGATGATCTAGTCGGGCTTAGGGGGCAGTCTCGGAGGTCGGTCAAGTGACTTCGCCGAGCTTCTGCTTTTGGGCCAGTTTAGCTAGCCCAAAAAGGGGGTCCCTCGGTTTAGTTAATGTACAAAGTCTATTTGGTTTACCTTTGGTTTAGATCGGTATGTCGTGGGTGCTAAATCCCGCACCAACAATTAGGTCCCCCCCAGTTCGGTAGATTCGATTATCCATTCGAGTTTCCGAACTATAGGAAAAAATATTCGATCTAAACTTTAGGAAAACTGAATTCCGAGCACGCGAACTGATGTTGTGCGTCAGGACTCGTCGCCTCGTTAAAACCTTCTCCGGTACACCACATGGGAGAAAACTCGAAATAAGGAAAAAGAGTACGAGTCATGATCCTAACGTCTTCAGCGCCCTCATACGGACGGTCTCGCCGATGGTTGCCTTGGCTGCGTCGATCTCTCAGTCTTCTTGGACGAATGCTTGGACGAAGTGGTTGATCTTGTTTCTTGAAGTCCTGGATGAACTCTTGGTCTGAGTTTTCCCGCGAGTGATACGAGTGTCCGAAAGGTGTCCCGGTCTGGCTCGAGCGTCGCTGGACGCGTGTCCGATCTCGTGCTCACATCACGCACCATAGCAGTTGCTAATCCAAGTTGAGACGTGTCGCATATCATAATGATTTTTTGTAAGTTGGTCGCTTTCTTCATTGCTGACCAGCTAGCTCGCAATTCCGGAAGAGGAAGCTCAATCTTTGCAGGCTATTTAGGTTTGTGGTCTCCGAAATGAATGATGAACTCGAAGTGAGGTGTCTGAGGACGACCTGGCACTGAAACGTCAGCAGACGACCTGAAACAAAAAGTTGTATGAGGAAGAACTGAGAAGTTTTCCAAAGACGAACTGGAAAGTTGTCTCAAGGAAGAGCTGAGAAATTTTCCGAAGACGAACTGAGAAGTTGTCTGAAGGAAGAACTGAGAATTTTTCCGAAGACGAACTGAAATCTTGTATGAAGACGAACTGAGAAGTTTTTCGAAGTTGTCTGAAGTAAGAACTGAGAAGTTTTCCGAAGACGAACTGGAAAGTTGTCTGAAGGAAGAACTGAGAACTTTTCCAAAGACGAACTGAGAAGTTGTCTGAAAGAAGAACTGAGAAGTTTTCCGAAGACGAACTGAAAAGTTGTCTGAAGACATACTAAGAAGTTGTCTTATTTGGACGAATTGTTTTTGCAAGAAATAAAGTTTTCACTCTATTCGGAATTTTACACGAGGCGGGACGTCTCCCGGCTTACATCGAGTAATCCTTATTGGGTAATTTAACCCAAGCGTACATGCGCTTTGGCGGAGGGCGAAGTACGGGACTTCGGCTTACCTCCTTTGTTCCAGTTTGGAAGTCGGACGGCGAAATTTAAAACTCTGGGTTCGGCTTACATATCCGTCCAAACCGGAACTTGCGAAACAATTCAAAAAAGAATTCTCTGGGTTCGGCTTATCTCTCGTCAGAGAGTTTGAGGTGCGAAATAAAAACTCTGGGTTCGGCTTATTCCTCGATTAAAAGTTTGAAGGGAGCGAGATACTGGGCTCGGCTTATTCCCCTTTTAAAAGTTTGAGGGGAGCGAGATACTGGGCTCGGCTTATTCCCCTTTTGCGGTTTGACGCGAGTCGAGCATCTGGCCAGGATGTCGAAAGATTCTGTATGACTCACAAAGATTCAAACAGAACTGAAGCTATTTGATGATGAACTGAAATCGAAGTTGTATGCAGACGAGCTGAAACTGAACTTATCTGAAGACAAACTGAAACTGAAACTGTCTAAAGATGGATTGAAAATGGAGCTGTCCGAAGAAAAACTAAAACTAGAGCTATCTGAAGTTGAACTGAAGTCGAAGCTGTCTGAACACAAACTGATTATGAGGTTGTCTGAGGATGAACTGAAACTGAAGCTGTCTGAACACAAACTGAATCTGAAGTTGTCTGAGGATGAACTGAAACTGAAGTTGTCAGAAGATGACCTGAAAAGTTGTCCGAAGGACGAACTGAGAAGTTGTCCGAAGGATGAACTGAAAAGTTTTCTGAAGGACGAAATGAGGAGCTGTCCGAAGGACGAACTGAGGACCTGTCCGAAGGACGCACTGAGAAGTTGTCCGAAGAACGAACTGAGAAGTTGTCCGAAGGACGAACTGAGACTCAAGTTGCCCGAAGGACGAACTGAAAATGTCCGTTTAAAAGGATGTTCATTCTTGATTTGCAAGCGTGGAGCCCGGCTTTTAGCACTAATGAGTTCGAAGTTCCGAACTGAGGTTATACGAGGCATGGCTCGGCTTTTTTTTTTTTTTTTTTTTTTTTTTTTTTTTT
>NC_025700.1:1736980-1742132 GCF_000633955.1 Camelina sativa
AAGAGGATCTGACAATTGCGAACAGGCTGCATCTGATCAAGATAACTGGTCATAAGTTGAGATATAGAGCACCGATTGAGGCGTGGTCGATCTTGTTAGAAAGCTAAGCCTCGTGGCTTCAGTTTCATATGAATACCGATTTTTTGTTTCTTCTAGATCGGCGGCAAACTACACTCCAATTCGTGATGACGAGCTGATAGCTAGGGTTTCGAACAAGATGTGTCAGTTCGGAAATAGGGTGATAACTTTCGATTGACACTTCGGATTGGGTTGAGGTCGCCTTCTCCGGCAAGTTGACTCTAAGGCCTATCCATGGATGGGTTGTGCGTAATCTGGGTCATAGTAATTTGTCGGGAAATCGATCCGAAGGCTGCCTGGTGCGATGAAGACGGATCTGTGTTTTAACAGATTGTGTATGCTGCAGACAAACGGTGATATCTTTCGGCAGACATGTCTGATCAATATGAAACCGGTTTCTATGGAAAGATGACTCTCGGGGCGATCTATGATTAGGTTATGCGTAACGTGGTTCGTCGTATTCAGCTGAAAAATCGATCCCGAAGCTGACTAGCGGTAAGCAGGCGGATCTGTATTTTGAAGGATAGAGTATGCTGCTGTGAAACTGCGATATCTCTCTGAATATAGCTCCGATTGAAACGAAATTGAGTTCTATGGAAAGCTGGTCTTCGGGGCAATCCGTGGATGGGTTATTCATCTTCCAGTTCGTCGGGAGCTACCGGGAAATCGCCTTGCAAGGTGGCGGTTCTGATGGTTGAACTTGATCTTCTGGTTTGTCTTAGGTTTGGTAGTAGAGAGAAGAAACGTAGAACTTAGTGTAAGGTTCCCCACAGACGGCGCCAATTGTTGAATCTAGAATTCACACAATGAATTTGTTTGAGTGGGGGACAAATTCACTTAAGATCTCCCTCTAAAACAATGGATTAAAATTAGAAAATAAAGAGGGGTTTTGATCTCTTGAGAAAGAAGTTAGGGTTTTGCCCAAAAACAATGAAGAACTAGGGTTTTTGTATCAATTGCTGGATCCTTTACAATGAGAGGATATCTCCCTATTTATATGAATACATTAATTATAAAATAAGTCTATTTTCCTTAAACTTCTGATGATCTAGTCGGGCTTAGGGGGCGGTCTCGGAGGTCGGTCAAGTGACTTCGCCGAGCTTCTGCTTTTGGGCCAGTTTAGCTAGCCCAAAAAGGGGGTCTCTCGGTTTAGTTAATGTACAAAGTCTATTTGGTTTACCTTTGGTTTAGATCGGTATGTCGTGGGTGCTAAATCCCGCACCAACAGCGATGGTTCTAGTGTCGCTAGGGCTTTTGGGAACGGCCAAAACAGCGAGACGTGCGTACTCAGCGGCCGCGTCGAGGTTAGACAGATCGATCAAGATCTTAACTTTGGCAAAAACATGGGAGGCGGTGTAATCGAACTTGGATATGATATCTGTGGGTAGCTTCAAGGGAGGTGAGGAAGGGTCTCTCGGAACGGGGAAGGGGAAGGTGGCGCCGGCGGGGGAGCTGGGACTGGGAGTAGTATGGTTTTGGAGGGGGAGAGATGAGACTTGGCGGCGGAGCTGGTAGATCGGAGAGGAGCGAGAGAGGGCGGAGCGGAGGCGGAGGAGAGACATGACCTTTAGTAGCCTAGGGTCACGCGAAGAGTACGGAACTAAAGTGAACTGGAACAAACAAAGTTTAAACACTTGAGATAAAGTGAGATCCACCAATGTTTTTGAGTTAGGGTTTTGTACCATTTACCTGCAGGCCAATAAAGACTTTCACATGTTAAAATGATTAATTCATCTAGAAGTAAAGTAGAAACAAGTGTAGTAGATCTTATGAATCTGCACCGTATCCGTTTCACTATAAAGCGTTACAAAGACGGAACAAAAATTTCACAACACTCTGCTGACGTTGACCTTTCAGATACTGTGACAGGAATAATAGCTTGGTTTGGTAATCTTTTGGTTATTATCTGGTTTAGTATGTATTTTGGTTTGTTTATCCGGTTTAGCAAAGACATTATATGTAATCCTTTCTCATTAGTGAGAATCAATCAACCAAAATAACAACAATTATCTCTTCTTCTCTCTCACTCTATGTACATCATCAATCATCATACATAATCAAATCCATTAGTTTGTCCTAAGATGATCCTTCTTCTTCTTTGATCATCTTTTGGCTTGTGATTTACCCTTATCTTGTTCCCTTGGTGAGCGCTGATTTGGGATTTATCTATCTATATTTTTACTGTTACAGATACATTTTGACCATAAAATTCGTCTCCAGTCTCAGAAGGGGAAGAAGATAGTAAACGAGTGATTGGGACAATGGATTAACTCAAAATCTTGATTCTATTTTTAAAAGCTAGGGACTTTCTAATTGTTTTTGTTTTTCCGCTTCTTTTTAGGTTTGACAGCATCTATGAGTGTCATCTCTCCATCGTTTTGTTTTGTAGCTTTAACTGTATCCTTCTTCCCTAAATTCCCGGTTACTTCCTCAACTGACATCTCAGCATCCTTCTGCGCATTTCCAGAGCCATTCGTTGTCTTCTTGCTCGATGAATTAGTAATGGAATCCCCTGTGTATACAAAACAGAACAGTATCAGTTCCTCATTACTCTTAAGAGATCCAAGGTTTGGAGTGAGAAGCAAGAAAAACAATCTTTACCTTTTGAAGCAAGAGAAGCTATTAGTGAATCAACATCCATAGCTTCTGAGTAAGGGTCCCTGACAATTGTTTCACAACTAAAGATGTGAGATGCAAAAAAATGACAAGGAACTATTGAGGTTCCTTCACAAACCAGAGAGAATGAATCGTTAAAGATTTTACCACTTTGAGGGACCGCCTTTAAAATTGGTAGGCGAGTCAGCAACTTCTTCTACCTTAGTACTTCTTAGTTCCTCTGAAGAAAGCTTTAGTCTTTCGACATGTTCCCGAGATATCTCTGCAGCTTTTTCCTGATCTGAGGACTTCCTATGTTCCTCCTTCACCACTACAGTAGGTCCAGAAACTACAGACTTAGCCAAAGTGGGATGTCGCTTCACCTTCTGTAAGCTTCTCTCCCGGTTATATGCCTCAACCTACACCATAAAAACAGAGCACGAGAAAATGTGAGTAGTTGAATCTTTTGGATCCAAAAGAAAAACGCTTTATATTTAAAAACCTTACTTCTTCTCTTATTACTTTTGTTGTTGCAGCAGCTCTTGAAGAAGCAAGACGCATGCAATGAAGGATTACACTATGGCTCACGCCTTCTTCTCCCGGTTTCTGGATTGCACATATATCGCCATTGGCATTAACTGTCACAGTCATTCTCCCACACATTACTGCTTCTTCAACATAAGTTGGGTCCATCACCTGCATAAGAACACATTACACTTAATGTTTCAGAAAGAAGAAAGTAAACTACATTATCACTGAAAAATACAACTGTCTTACCACAATGCTGCCTTTATTAAAAAATCCAAACGTGAAGGCTATTGGGAGATGATGTATTATCAATGGAAGTGGTTCCCTTTCCTGCAAAAGAAAGTAAAGATAAAGCAAACAGTTGAAGTTGAGAATTGCCTTTTTTACTTAACAAGTTTTTCTAAACCGAAAACATATGACTAACCTCTGGTGAGTGTATGATCACTTCTTGACCATTCTCTCCTCCTACCGTGCAGTCTGGTCTCCTAAACGTCATGAGAGCTGCTAAAGCAGCAATATTGGCAGCATCAACCAAGTTCCTATACAAGAGTGAGTAATAAAAACATGCACAAAGGTCATGTTTAAACAAGAACATTCACTGAAAAATAAGGAGAGGACAAGTACAGTGGCTAATAAAACCTACCCTCCGTTGTCCAAAATGTGAAGGTCAATACGAACAGACCAGACCATTTTTCCAGCTAGAACGCAGAGTGACTCTGTATCTACTGCACGGCTTTCTCTGCAACCAACACAGTGGACCACCAGGTAAACATTACTCCAACAAGAACTGTTTTTGCAGCATCGATTATATAGATTATTATCATCACAAACAAGCTCTACCTTAGACCACGGTCAATAATACGCCCAAGCTCCACAGCAGATTCACCAGGACGGCCAGGCTCAAAGGACGGATCAGCCATTGGAGAAAACTCAGTGAAGATAGAGAGGGAGCCTTCGTTGGGTCTGTCTTTGTAAGGTTGTACCAACTGAGCAGTCACGAAACCCATTACATGAGTCTGACCAAGTTGAACTTCCGAGCTACCATATTCTCTGTAAACTCACACAAGATTTTATAAGCTAGTCTGCTAGTATTCGTTCTAACAGAAGTTATAGACTGAAACAAAGTTAATCAAAAATTCAAAGTTATCACAAAAGCCAGCAAAAATTGAAGCTTTAGAGCTAAAGAAAGCAAACAAAGCCTACTAAGAGCAGAAACGGTATCAATATGTGAGGACACTTACTTTCCAAACTTAATAGTAAGCTTGCGGTAATCATAAAGGCCACGACCATCGACTCTGAGCTCAGATTGTAAAGCAGTTTCCACGAATTTACTCTCGTTCACAGTCAACCTCCACATATTAGCCAATCTCCCCTCCATTATCTGTTATGATTATTACCAACTAAAAAATCAAAACTTTGGGCAACCCGTTTGCAAAAAACAACATATGGAAACAGCAAATTAAAGACTCCAAGCAATGAGCATCTTCTCTAAGAGTTTAGAATCAGCAAGGCATATTGAAGACAGAGCTTACCTACTTAAGGAAAGAGATGAGATGAAACACTTCGACGATCTTCTTTCGATGTTTTCTCCTTGAATAAATTCACCTTAAGTTAACGAAGAAGGAGCTCTAGAGAATTAAGGGAGCCGCGGCAAAAATCGCACTAAAGCTTTTTTTGTCTATCTATCGGCCTTTACAACACCAGTACACGTAACACGGCGGCGACTCAGAGAAAGCTTTGGTGATGGAAGAAACAGGTAAAACCCACTTCTGAAAATTTTGGGAAGTTGATACCTAAAAACGAAAACGTATCAGGTCAAATTTGAAACGGCGTCGTTGTGAATCAAAAACCTTTATTTCCATTAATTATGGATATAAGCCCAACGGGCTTGATTTTCATCCTATGTGGATATCACAAGTAATCAGTTTTTTTTTTTTTTTTTTTTTTTTTT
>NC_025700.1:1742217-1774493 GCF_000633955.1 Camelina sativa
TAAATAGATGTTCTGGGGAGCCACTAATTTGCAAACTTGCAATCAGATCTTCTTTTTTTTCTTTTTTTTTTTTTTTTTTTTTTTTTTTAATATATGATTTATATATTTTCATATAATTTCCACACACAAAAAAATGAAAAATAAATATGATTTTCTCGTCAAGTTGTTGTTTCAGCTCTAATTGCTCAACGATTAAATGAATCTATTGTGGTTCGGATAAGAATATTCAACAAGCCAGTATATCTTTCATATTCTTTTATTCCCACAGAATCCTCAATAAACTGAAAATCATGTACACTACTAGATTTGTATTTTATATCCTACGCTATCCGGCATACTCAAAATAGTATAAATATAACATTATGACGAATATGTGATATGGTTGCATCATTATCATCGTATAACTTAGATTTGATCAACAAGACACATGATGGGATGATGAATCTAGAACTTGGTTGAACCATGGACTAGAGCAGTAGACAACTTATAATATAAGATATTTCAAACTTTCATTACCTCCGGTTTCAGTTTGTGGTTTTTGCTACTTCCGTAGGAAAATTTAGCTTTGGACATGCTCACCCTTTTTCTTTTTTTTTTCTTTTCTTTTGATTGAGATGTGAGAAACTCTATATATTAATTAAGCGAACACTATGAGTTCTACATTATTTTTCTTCTTTCTGATTTGCTTGTTTTTCTTTTCTTTTTTGCCCACTTTATTCCAAAGAGAAAGATCGAGTGTTTAAATAACTATTTGCTTTTTATTTTAATCATTCATTCGATAATTTTTTCATGTGTTTTATAATGATACTTGGACTATAGTTTCTGTGCATAATGCAAGATGCCAAAAGACGAGTTTAGCTCCTCGTAATTGGCAAAATTTCCATTTGTAAGTTTGTAGTGATGTCCAAACTCAAAATCCAAAGTGATTCGCATATAGCTAGATCTATTAATATATCCACAATTATCAGAATCTTTCCCACAAAAATGACAATTACAAAAGATTCCGTAAATGTGGCGGTAAGTATATATTACTCACGGCTGAGAAGAGAAACCGAAACCCATGGATATATAGATCTATTAATTACTTAAATAATAGTCAAATAGATAGATTCATGTCAACACTAAACAAATGAAAATATAGATATTTATATGCATGTTTTCCTAATTGTCTTTTAATTTCTCCTATAAAAAAAAATTGTCTTTTAATTTCAATGGAGGCTCTCTCGCACACACATTCAATTCAAACCCTAACATCATGGGAATATAGACAACAATTGCTCGGTATCGGCGAATTAAACATGTACGTAGACATAATGTGATAGTGAGCTCACACTAACATCCACTATCTTTATATATGTTTTTTTATATATATAAGTCTTACTTAGCCCAAAAAAAAGAAAACAACTCATAAGTCTACCAAAAGAGTTTACATATGCCTATAATTGCTTTGTCTTAAGAATTTCACCAAGTAATTTCCTGTTCCGGAGTCAAATTCCGTTTCTGAACGTTACCAAAGTTATATAATAATATTCCATGAAACTTCGAATGTCATCTGGTTTATGTATATTTAGATATATCACGGATTTTTTTTTTCGTTTGATTTCTTTTTGTGTGTGTTAATAAACATAATGTCTTGATTAAGTATTTTAAATAAGATAAAACTAAAGATTGGTGGCTTTTTATAGATAATTTTATTAATGGGCAATTTTGCTAGAATTTTACTATTATAATCGAAATGCTGTATTGTTATATATTATTATAGTACTATGCTTAATGGATCCAATGAATGTGTTTGGGAATCCATAACAGTCGTGTTATGCCTCACACAGTGGGCAAAGTAAGATGTTGGGGAAAAGCATTCCCATTGTTATAGCATATATCCTTTCACCTTTTACGCAAATTAAAGAAATGGACAATGAAAAAAAAAAGTGAAAGGTAATTAACTTATTATAACTTTAATAGGAGAAAAAAAAAAGCAATGATGAACATGTGAGTCATGTTATATTCCCACCCCATATATAAAAATAATTAATAAAGCGATAATTTCATCAAAAGCTTGTCTCCTTCACTTTCAAATTCGCAATCATCGCCTCATCAACGACGCACACACTAAATATGGCATATATGGTGCCTGCGCTAATCTCATTTCGATTACTTTAAATAGGTTTTTTTATATAAAAGCAGATTATAAACAGTTGCAAGAGAATCCTAATCAATTAGGAGTACCGGTCGGATTGGGATCAATGTCATCTGATCGATTTATATTGTAGTAATCTTTGGGTAGAATATGCTTATCTTAACAATATCCTTTTGATTAATGTAACATGACTTTGTCAATGGATATTCGTTTTATCTGGTATACGGCAACATAAATACATAAATAATATTAGAACCAATTTTTTACTAGATAGTCACTGTACTATACTATACTACAAATCAAATTTGCCTAGTCAGATTAGAAAACAGTGGTTGTTAGTCAAAGGTATATTGAAAAGATACTAAAATTGCTACGTTTTAATATTAATCAAACTTATGTTATAGACTAATTAACGATGTAGACAGCAAAATAGAGAGATTAGTTAGGTTGCAGATACTGATACATCATCATACATACATGTGTTGTGTGCCGTAAGTGGATGCTTTGTCTCTTCAAGTCAAAATCCGTCGACGATCTTTTAACATTCGTCTAGGGGCCAACGAGAATACAGAAAAAGCTTAAAGTTCGAGAGAGTGTGTTACTTTCAACAACAAACGTTGCCTATTTTTCCGTGTACGTTGTCGTTGAGTTTAAATTACGTTTTTGCCACTGCCACTTATTAGTCACTTGCTTTACTCCGATTTCGAAACACAGTAAATATTGAAAACGAGCTCATTTTTTTCCCAGAGTGATAACATACACAAATGCAGAAAACCATTAAAAAAAAACCATATTGGAACTATATATATATATATGTTCTTTATCAAGAAAACTATTGATATGTTCGTAAGCAACTTGGAGGGTGGTTTAGTCATTTTGCCATATGAATGGCTCTTCTTCAAACCGGAATCCCACATCCTCCTCTCCGCAAAGCTGCCACGTAAAAGTGCCGTTGCATAAACAAAACGCATCGTTTCGGTTCATCAGCCCGTCTGTGAAAAGGTCCGGCAAATCAAACACGGTCTCTTCTTCATTGCTTTCTTTGTCCGTACTAGAAGTCTCTGACGTGTCCGAAGAAAACACGAAACTGCTCGAAGTTGAAGACTGATCAGCCGTCGTAGTAGTAATAGTAGACAACAGCTCAGAATGGCTTAGCTCATCATCAGCTTCCGGCTCGGGTAATTTCCCATCATCGATAGCCGGTTCTAATTGCCACGTGGTTGCTTCGGCGGCTTTGGTAGCTGCAGCTTGTATATCTTTGGGAGAGCAACTAACCGGACGAGGAAGCAAATGGGATAATTCAGGGAAATTGAGATAACCGGAGTTGCCTTTGATAGCTAAAGACGCGACGTCATGAGCTCGAGCTGCCATCTCAGCCGTTGGATAGGTACCAAGCCATATTCTCGATTTCTTCCTCGGCTCTCTAATCTCCGACACCCATTTTCCCCAACTCCTCATCCTCACTCCTCTATACGACGTCGGATTCTTGTTATCATCGCTGACGTTGCTCTTCCGCCTTTTTCCTCCGGCGTCATTGTCTTGCACCAACGACCTTTTGGAGGAAGTCGTCCAAGATTCCGACGAAGACGTTACAGCTGAGGAGGACGAGATCGTTGTAACGGAAGCATTGTTGTCGTGATGATGAGTAGTAGCACTACTCTCTAGGTTGATTTGTTTTTCCATTATAGAATGAAAGAGAGAGAGACAAGAGAGAGATCGTTAATTGAAAGGAATATGTTGCAGTCTGAAGAAGTGGGCTGCTTATTAATATTCTTCCAAGTTATTTTTACTTTGTTTCATATTATAAAGAAAAAGGAAACATTAGAGAGTAATATATATATGTAGAAAGAAAGAAAAAAAAGACAATTATTTCGTTACACAGTGGGTCCGTATGTTAATCAAGTAATCTCTTACCCTCCATGTGAAATTAAATGAAAATAACGTGTCTCTATATTTTATTGAAGAAAAAAAAAAGAGAAAGAAACTAAAATCGAAGAACAAATTTAGATGGAGTTCGTTGAATTGGAAAGTTATTTGACTATTTCGTGTTATATATGGACGGACAATCATGCATGTATGTCACCTTCATAACCCATCAACTCCGTCTTTGGATTGCGTAGCGTCATAGTTGTCAATAATGTACCTCCTCTCGCTATAGCTGATGACGACACAAAAAATAATTAAGACTTTGATTTCGTACCAAGCAAAATAAAAAGACTTCGTGCATCAAAGTTTGGGTTGTGTCGTCCAACTCTGCTTTACAGTAATTAATAGACATATGTCCTAACTCCAAAATCCTAAATTAACTTGGACGTAGGTTGAAATACATAATGAGTACTAGTATAGTAATTATTTTTTACCACGAGAATCACGTTATTCAGCGGTTCCTTTACACCTTGTTCAGATTATTAGTCATATATATTGACTACAAAGCCATATTTTTAGCGGGTTCTTTTGGATCTATAGCTATAGTTCTATGTGTTAATTTTAACTGTGTGAGAACAATAATTTTACATGACTGAAACTGAATATATGAGATTATGAGTTTCTTTTTTTATCAGGAGGGCGCATGGGTTTGTATATTAAATATAGTATAACGATAAATCTTTGCAAAATCTGTATTTGGATATATTAATTGTTTATTATTCCATTCGGCGCCATTATACCTAATAAGCACTTTAAGATCTGATTAATGATGTTGAATTACTAAAATCAACATCAGTTTTTTTTTTTCCTAGAAAATCGTTGAACAGTGTATACTCCATTATCATTCTTATTCTATTTTCTATTTTGGTTTTCAGTGTACTTCATTATGAAACACATTTAACTTGTTTTTTTTTCTGGTTGTTATTGAAGAATCTGGTATACTGTCATTTTTGTCAACTATATATACAATAATTTGTAGTCTCACAAGACACAATGATAATTCATTGTAAGGAAAAATAAAATTGTGATCGACGTCAACAAAATAGCGATTGTCGTCATTCATTCATTAACAAGAAGAAAAGAAAAGTGTGGTTAACAATTATATATTGCAACTAGATTCTTTTACTGTCCAACAGCGACAAATCGAGAAAAAAAACTGTTGTAAAATTAATTTTCTCGATCGTTTGAGAAAGTACACTACTACAACTCAACAAGTATGAATTGTGAATTAACAAGATCAGTAGTAAGTAGATTGTTTATAAAGCATCAGTATACGAGACTGAAGACATATTGTTATCATGCATGAGTTGGATATGAAAATTGTGTCATATATATATTTGCCAATTTCTGTCAGGAACAAAACAAAAAGGGTTGAGTTAGAACGTTAGGGATTGAATGTAGGTAGGATGTAATGTAAAGAACTAATTACTAAAAGGCTAAAACCAAAACAAGTAGTAATGTGCATTGAATATATATTTAGTATAGTATAAAATTCCGTTAAACATTGTAAAATTAACAATCATATTCAGGATGGTTGAATGTAGCATTTTTCAGGGCCATACCAAATCTTTCCTTGGCCCGACATAAAGTTATACTAATTTTTATATTAAAGTAGTGAGTCGTGACACCATTACCCAAATACGATGTCTCTTATTTTTTTTTTACGAAAAATTCCTCAAAAAAACACCAATTATTTAATATTTACCAAAATAAACATAAACTTTATTTCGTTGCAAAAAATACGCAAATTATTTTTTAGTTGATAAAAAATACACGAACTATTATCTTTTTCCAATTTCTTTTTCTCTCTGTTACGACCGTTAACGGCATTATGACGTTACTATTTTTGACAAAAATTCCAGAAAAAAACACAAACTATTTATTTTTTGCCAGAAAAATACATGAACTTTTTTTCTTTGCCTGAAAAATACATAATTTTCCATTTTTTATTTTTTTTCATTAACAATGTTAAAGATCAATAATCATAATTTTCTCTGCTCTTTTGAACTTCATACAAGTTTTCACTACTATTTAGGATAACTAATTTCAAGAACAAAAATACACAATTAGATTACTCGACTCCAAGTTTCTCAATTAGTGTTGTTTTTGGATTTATACCGACTTTACAAATTTTGAAATTTCATTAACACTTAAACTCTAAAATTTCATGAGATCTACATACTCCATCTACGTCTGAGATAGGGTTAACAAATACCTGATCATTGTTGTTGGCACCTACTTCATTTGTGCCTGAGATATGATGATTTTCAGTAGGTGAAAATGAGGAATGACTTTCATTTGATTTACAAAGGTGGAGATCTCATGAAATTTTAGAGTTTAAGTGTTGATTAATTTAATTGTGTATTTTTGTTCTTGAATTTAGTTATCCTAAATAGTAGTGTAAACTTAATGCTTGTATGAAGTTCAAGAGAGCAGATAAAATTATTAGTTTTGGATCTCTAACATTGTTAATGAAAAAAATAAGAAATGGAAATTATGTATTTTTCAGGCAAAGAAAAAAAGTTCATGTATTTTTCTGGCAAAAAATAAATAGTTTGTGTTTTTTTTTCTAGAATTTTTGTCAAAAATAGTAACGTCGTCATAATGCCGTTAACGGTCGTAACGGAGAAAAGAAGAAATTGGAAAAATATAATAGTTCGTGTATTTTTTTATCAACTAAAAAATAGTTTGCGTATTTTTCTGGCAACGAAAAAAATTTGTTTTTTTCTGACAAATATTAAATAGTTGGTGTTTTTTTTGGAAATTTTCCTCTTTTTTTATAATTTCCTAATTAAATCCCGGCAATTATTAGTAGTATACAATTTGTAATTTATTGTTTACTATACAGACAATTTGTTATCATGGAATTATAAAAATTGATTTCTTTTAACTTTGGAAAATACATTAATGTTTCATTTTATTTTAAAGTCATAATGTTCGATGTAATTTTTCCTTTTGTATTGATATAACAAACATTAAACCAGCAACGAAATAGGAATCTCGCAATCGAACCCAAAACCAACAAGATCGGAGGAAGCGACGGTGAAAATGGAGGAACGAAACGACGACGGAGACGGCGCCGGGGAGAGAAGTTTGTTGGATGGATCCGATCATTGGTGGTGGGCATTGGGAAGTGGAGCTCAAATCATGTGGGGAGTGAGATTGATTCGGAGAGGTTACGCCGGCGACATTCGATTAATGCCTCTCAAAGCATTCGGCGTCGCATCGCTCTTCGTCGGCTCGTTAGCCACTAGCTCCGTCGCAGTAGTCCGAGCCACAGGGATCCACACGGTTAGTTAAAAATATCATTGATCTCTATCTATTTCTCACGGTGTGTGAGAGAGAGAGGTTTGATAGAATTGATGAATTGTGGTATTTAGGTTCAAGATGCGATTGATCTTGGAGCTAGCATTAGAACTAATTTGGGGGTTACTCCTCAAATCCCGGATAAGCCGATCACCGGTACGCCGATGTTGTTTCTTATAGGGTTTAATTAATTCACTAATTGGACCAAAGATTGTTTCTTGCTAAATTGTAAGGTTTTGCAGAGAGAGACGGATGATTTTGTCATGAAGAGATCGAGCTTGCTTGAAGCTCTCTGTTCTGTCGGATTCACTATGAGACGATCATGGAATAGTTCTTTGTTTGGTTCCTCAACGATGCTTCTGGCTATTCGAGTTTGATGTTCATATAGATAGACGAAATTTAGGTCGTCTTTGTCTGAATCTTGTTGACAAGGGTTTTGAGTTCATTGCATTATGTTGTTATACTTATGTTCGTACAAGGGTTTTGAGTTCATAAAAAATCTTGGATGATACTTATGTTGTTGTTGTTATATTGCTTGTTGTGTGCTCTGTCTTAGTTTCCTTTCTTAAGATCAAAGTTTTTAAAACGGGAAACCTTGGCCCCTTTTTTTTNATTGCTTGAGTGTCTATGGTGTTTGGGTCGAGAACTCAAATTGTCCGAGCGCTAGTTGTGGTTTTGATTTTTCCAAAACCGCTCTAAACCCTACGGAAACTCCACTAGACCTCCTTAAGCGACAGAGCATTCTAAACCTTGCTCAAAACTGTGTCAAGCTCCTACTCCGTGTAGACCTTCTCAAACCGGTGAGAAGCTTAGCCTTGACCCCTTCTCTAACGCCAGTACGTCTTATGACAGTGGCTATCTCTCATCCATCGACTTGGTCATGGAAGAGTTTGTTGACAATCTTGATCTTACATGTACCAAGATCCTTCCAAGATTCTGGCTCAAAACTCTCAAGAACCTATTGCGACTATCTTACTTCTGCTTTGTTTCTTTGTTGCTTTGGCATTGGGGAGTGCCCTTGTTTTTTCTTCTTGTTGTATAATTTTTGCTTGTATAAACCTTCTCATTTTTTTTTTGATAACTGTTAATTATATTATCAAAGGAACTTGAGGTTTACACAAGTTTATATATTTAGCGACAGCCCAAAAAAATTAAAAAGATGAACGCTAAAGGAGACAAAAGGCTTCAGAAACTGAAAAGAGATTACATATCCTAGAATTACTAGTTAATATAAATGGGCAAGCCATTTGCGAAGAAGTCCTTTTCCTTGCTTGCTGTGTTGGTGAGCTAGAAGATTTTCCTTGCTTTTCCTTGGCCCCTTTTTTCAATCATATCTCAAGATTTGACAAAATTTATTTAATTTATATATACATGTGATTTGGCCAACCTTTGATCCTGCTTAAAAGTGGAAGTTTCAAGAAAGCCATTGGAGAAGAAAGACAACTAAAGTTCGAAATATCCCTCAAAATACTCTGATAGTCTGATTAACTAAGAATTTTTTTCACTTAAAAAAATAGAATAAAAATTAACGCTCTCACTCAAAAAAATTTGCAAATTTTGTCTCTCTCTCTACTCTCTATGTTCAAATAAATTGTTAGATTTAAAAAATAAAATATCCTAAGTTTTTTTTCTTTGTTGTCAACCAGTCAATATCCTAATTATTATCGAGTTTGTCGGAACTTTGTATTGCCCAATTGTCATGTAGTAGTAACTGATTTCTGTTCAGCAACCCTTCTAAACATTATAGGGGTTTCTCCACGGTAGATATAGACTGCAAAATATCGTATTCGTATGTACATATTAATACTTTCAAATTTTTTTGAAGATCCTATCCGTGAGAAGGATAATTAATGTTTTATCTTAGATTGAACATATTTTTTTAAAGACCACATTTATGTATGATTTAATAAATTTAACCGAATGCAATTTCTGGTCACTGATCACTGACCAGTTAAATGTGTTTACAAGTGGTGTATTATTTATTATAAGGATAGTTGTGTGTTTTCTTTTATTAATGAATATTTTCTGTTTGAATTTCAAATTTTTTTGACTTCTATAAAGGCTACTAGGCTAGTTATATATAGTAGTCGCGCTATGCATGACAAAAAAAATACTATATGATTAAAATTCATTGAATACACCATAAGAGAGTGAGATGGTTGACAATGATATGACTAACCTGAGACGGCAGCATCAACAACTTTATATTCTTCACCATGCGTAATAGTTAGATCTCACGCTTGTTACTTCGTCAAGAATGTTAGAATTGCTCTCAACAAGGCCAATTACAGAGATCCTCTCTCTATCGTTTCCGTTGGCAATTTTGAAAATATTGGCTCTGACGTCCGAGAAGTTCTTGAACTGACAGACGTTAATCTTGATTACGTGAAGCCGCCGGTGAATCCGGATAAGTGCAAGATTTGTGTGTTTTTTTCTTGTATTATCAAAATGATTCATATTTTATAACCTGAGGCATTGCTTCTTTTCTTCTTTAGTTACGGAAAGATAGGTATAACTTTTTTTCCGACCAAAAAGAAGACTATACAGTACTTACTTTTTCTAGATTAAGAAAATTAATTTAGATTAAAGAACCGGTTAAGCCATTGTTTTTTGGTTAAAGAGAAGCAAATAAGTTAATTAATTACCGTAAAGAGGAAGGCATCAGATGCAGGTTTCCAAATCCACAGCACAAGGCACAACAGTATTAAAAATCAGTCATGTTCAAGCATTTTTTAATTTAATATTCGTTATCGTTTTGCTGATCATTGCAACTTAAAAGCTAAAAAGGCTCTCTTAAAAGTGGAAGTTTCAAGAAAGCCATTAGAGAAGAAAGACAACTAAAGTTCGAAATATTCCTCTTAGTTCAAAATACTCTGATAATCTGATTAACTATGAATCTTTTTCATTTAAAAAAAAAAAAAATTAACGCTCTCACTTTAAAAAATTTGCAAATTTTGTCTCTCTCTCTAGTCTCTAACTCTATGTTCAAATAAATTGTTAATTTAAAAATTCAAATATCCTAATTTTTTCTTTGTTGTCAACCAGTCAATATCCTAATTATTACCAAGTTTGTCGGAACTTTGTATGGCCCAACCGTATGTAGTAGTAATTGATTTCTGTTGATCAGCAACCCTTCTATACATTCCAGGGGTTTCTCCACGTTCGATATAAACTGCAAAATATCGTATTCGTATGTACATATTAATAGTTTCAAGATTTTTGGAAGATCCTATCCGTAAGAAAGAAATCATTAATTCATGTTATACTGTAGATTGAATATTTTTTTTTTAAAGACCACATTTAGGTATGATTTTAATAAATTTAACCGAATGTAATTTGACTAATTTGTGACCACTGAGTGAGTGATCAGCTAAATGTGTTTACAAGTGGTGTATTATTATAGGGATAATTGTGTGTGGTTGTGTGTTTTCTTTTAATAATGAATATTTTCTGTTTGAATTTCAAATTTTTTGACTTCTATAGAGGCTATTAGACTAGTTATATATAGTAGCCGCGCTATGCATGACAAAAAATACTATATGATTAAAATTCATTAAATACACCATAAGAGAGTGAGATGGTTGATAAATGATATGACTAATTTATTAAAGCACAAACGACTAACGGGAGAGAGTGAAACGACGTTGTCCAAGAATGGGATGAACGTTCACTTTTGCATAACCTGCATAATCGAAGCCACCGTCTGGATAAGAGTCATTACTAACAGAAGCGTGGCAGCCACGGTGGCCGTACCTCTCCATAGATTACCGAAATACTGGCGTCCGAGGATGGTGCGTGACCTGTTGAATGGATTATCGTAATAGGCGTTGACTCTAGACGCTATACCAGCATAGTAAGAACGACTCTCGACGACCCCCGAAAAGAGTGTGTTCACCATCTCCGCCACGGCCACCGAACTCTTCTCCCCCCAGTTGTTTAGTATTCCTTTCACAACCATACCAAGCCATATTAAGTAGTATTTATTATGCGGGAAAAGTTAAGCAAAGCACCAAGCAGCAGTAAACACGTAGCAGTACTTACTCGGAATTAGAGGATTTTATACGGTTAAAACATTTGTATGATAAAATAAAATAATTAATATATAACATGGCAAGTATACTTATATGGTGAAAATTGAAAAACATGATTTCCAAATAGTATCAAAAATATTTCTCAAATGATCAAGTATGAAATTAATCAAATAATCCATTTATGCATCAACATAAATTTGAAAAGTCAAATGTGAAAATTTTAACTAAAGTAAATAAATCGTTGACTAACTGGCTGCTTAGGTAGACCTAGACACCTAGTTGTGTTTCAATTTAAAAAAAAAAAAAAAAAGGTAGACCTAGTTTTGCTTCACAGTTTCAATGTATGAGATAATTGCTACTAACTTTAGGTTATACTGCATTTAGAACACTGGTATATATACACATATAAACAATACGTACATACGTACCGTTCTCCATGAGCAAGTCGACATCCTTATCAGTGTCGATGAGAAAATCCAAGAAACTGACAAAGTTACATACGTACGCTTCGAAAGGGTAATGACATTGCTCAAGCGCCATTATATTTCTTAGTGTGATCTCCGCATCATCTGGAACCCACAAACAAGGTATCATCAAACAACCATTCTTGAACTTCACATCTATCGAGAACTCATCTGTCACGGCCTTGAACTTCACTCCTGCACTGTGTAGCTTTGCTGCATTATACATGTTTTTGATGATCGGGTGCTCTGTTGGTTTTTTCGATGACCCATGTGTCTCCATGCGATGAGTTTTGAGCCGTTCAAGACGACTCTTTTCTGTATCTCTTGACCCTTGTATCTCCATGGGAACACATCGGAAAAGATCAGCTATATGTCTGGATATGGTCTTTGTTGGTTTTCTTGACACATGTGTCGTCTCCTCCATGCGAAGAGCTTCATGACGACTCCTTTCTGATTCTGTTGACTTGTGTGTTCCCAAGCGAGCAAATCGGAATAGACCAGCTAAAGATCTGAATTTACTCTTGGCTTTTCTTTTGGACTTAAGTGTCTCCACACGAACACATCGGAATAGATCAGTGAAATGTTTGAATTTGGACTCGTCTCTGATATTACCTTGGAATCTGAAGTAAGTGATGACTATCTCACGGAGGGTCTGGTTCGGGCGGAGTAATGGAACGATAGGACCGAAGAGTTTCTCGAGGATGAAGTAAGGAAGTTGATTCTCGAGCAAAATGAGGTCTTCATCCACAGTGGTTTGAAGACAAGGCTGCTCAAATATAGGATCCCATGTCTTGTTAGTGCCTGATCCTTGGTGCACAAGCAAGGTGTAATCTTTACTCCTTAAAAGGAACTCAAGTATGAAAACAGAGTCGTGTAGGATTATGTCCACGAACTTTTTAGATTCAATCCAGGCAGTCGATTCAGAGTAGCTTGCCCTGATTATATCTTCGTCTTCTTTGATTATTCTTCTGAATTCATCAATGGTTTTTTCCCCTCCAAGCCTTTTTGAGAATCTTGCGAGGTAAAACTTCTTATGCTCCTCCATGTTCAAGTAGCCCATTAGCTTTGTGTTTGTGATATCTCCACGAGACTTGAGAGCTTGAGATTTTAAAGAATGGTGAAGAGGTCCAATGAGGAGTAATTGTGGCGTGTATGCTTCTGGATTTACTCGACGTAGACGATGAGGGGCTCGGTAGATGCAACGGTGCTCAGGATTTGTAGGAAACCACCACATCCCGGGAGCCGATTCGTTAAACTCAAGAATCGTGTCCGGTTCATGATTCAACCTTCGGTTCATTATTTCCAAAATGTAATCCAGTGCCTTGTCTCTCTAGAATCTGAAGTTTGTCTTGAAATAAAGAGATAGTTTTGAGAGAGCAAATGAGAATAAATGTGAAGGAGGAGGAAGAAGAAAGACGACGAGACAGTACTTAACGTTCGTAATTTCCCTCTTAGTAAGCAGTAAATGATGAGGAAGGAATGGAGGAAATTTCCACACGAACGTGTCCATGTACATGAAAGTCACTTGTTCACATATGTAGTAATAAATTACAGATGTTAATTTATATATTAACATAGATTTGTGGATTCAGAGCCCAATGTCGTTCGAGATCGAGTCTTTTTTACTTAATTTGTTGTGTTTTTCTAGATCTTCACAATAATGGATCCTTATTTTGAGGTCAAATATGTTTATTTCGGTTGATGTTCTTATTCTCGGGAATTAGCTTAAGAAAAATCTTATACATGCAATTGCAAAATGATTTTGATAGGGATGATGAACATTCAGATGAAAGTCACTACACAATCACCTTTTTTTTTTTTTTTTAAAGCAGCATTTGTTTTCTTACAAAATACTACAGTATATATAGTTGGATATAATGACAATATTGATTGGCAAAAAAACATGTGAATAGGAAAGTATTCTAATGATTTTACAGCTAACCAGTTAAAACTTATTCATTTATTTAAAGAGTTGTCTCCTCCTTAGTCTATGCTAATAGCTGCTAGTATATGATAGTTTCAACTTTCAAAGCTTTCCGACGATCCTTCTTACTCATAAGATAAAATTCAGTGTATATGGTGATGATTGAATATTACTATTGTTGATAAACTTGCCCAAAAGTAACCCCGAATCAAGGTCTCCTCTTTTCAACCTCACTTATTATGGGTAAATGTTGCCTGCTTAGACATATTTTTTATCACCATGCATGCGTACAATTCTGAGTAGTTATCAAGTACAAATGGGTGTTTTCGTACTACTCATGGATCACAATCGAAATTGAAGAGGAACTTGAGGATGTAGGTACTGAAACAGAAGATCGATCATATCGTTAAGTAAAGTAAGTAAATCATTAAATTCTCTACGATACAGTATTACTATTGTTGGTAGATCAATTTTTGTTTTAATGTTAAATTTTCAAATATAACTGGTGAATTTTAAGGTTAATAGTTTTTTTTTTCTGGTTTAAGTTTCAAGATTTCACTCTTATATTATAGTATATGATACGATTTGACTATGAATTTGATGTCCAACTCTTTGTACCTTTCATTTCTTTAGTAAATTTCTTTTAACTTTAAGTTAATTTCGCTATAGCTGAATGAGGCAGTACAGATTAGCTTATTGATTGTTATAACTCTCCGAATCAAACTCTACAACTTCACAATATTTCTGGACAAGAAATTAAGAAAGTGGTTTTTTTAAACAGACAACAAATCTAGCTAGTACTAGTAGCTAAATAATTCAAACATGGGTGAAGAGTTTCACTTCTTTATAATTGGAATGATCGAAGACACCGTCTGGATAAGTCTTTGTTCATGTCTTACCCTAAAAATTTCCTCCTTAACAAGGTTTCTGCATACGTTCTTGTTGTTGCTTCTTCCTGCTTCCAAACTCTCGTTCCAGTTCAAAGATTATAATTTCATATCCTTCTGACACCGCTTTTAGCCCGATATACATATAATCAGATTGTATGTTTTTAGTTTATTCTTATAGGGTTTATTTTAAGAAGGCCCATTTACGAAAGTGAGCTATGGACTTAGTCAGTAGTATGCGTAGCTATAAAACCGCTATACCCCTTCATTTTTTTTTATTGACATCATAAACCCTAATTCTCACTCTCTATCGTCTTCCTTTTTTGTTTCCGGCTGGCTCTTTCTCCTGTCAAAACACCATGTTTATGAGTCAATTTCGTAGCTGTAAGCCTTTGATTAACTCTCGTCTGCCTTTGTTCCGCCCCTTTCTCTCTAAATGTTTCGATCAGTCCTTCAGTACCATGGCTGATACCGAAGACCTTGGTAATTTTAGAATTGTTTTATCTATCTCTCTTTTTTTTTTTGTTGAAGAAATTGCAAATATACTACTGTGTTTCGATTCCTAAATCGTCCTTGTGCTTTAGTCACGGTGAAGCACGATCAATGATAATTTTTATCTCTGATAGCAACTATGACGACGCTGACAAAGAGTTTAGGAGTTGGAATCAGGTTGTCCTTTGGGCAAAACTATCTGCCGAGGGGAAGCCTATCCCCCAGACCAGAAGAACCTCTAAGCGTTGTTGAATGAGACCCAAAACATACTCTTTGGTTCTCGATAGCTAATTAATGTAGTTTGTTTTTAATGTCGTTTGTGTGTGTATGAAAAACATCGACTTTTTATCAATGATTATGCTGAGGTTTTATTTCGTCCTAAAATGCATTTCTTCACTAAGGGCACAGCAACTGTTACTGTGCATTTCTTCACTATGGTTTCTTCACTAAGGGCACAGCATTTCTTCACTAAGGGCATTTCTTCGTCCTAAAATGCATTTCTTCACTAAGGGCACAGCAACTGTTACTAATTTTTTCGCAACCATAATATTGGCAAATCTGTGAATTGATTCTTTTAAAAGCAAATTCACTTTCACCTGCACCCACAAAACAAAACACTCAGATGTTACGATTGATGCAAAGAGCATATACAACACCCATAAACAAAACACTCAGATGTTACTGGACAGCTGTCCAAACAAATAAATTAATGTGCAAAGTCATTTGTCCTGATTGTTACTGAGTTTCTCTAGCGTTTGTTTGGACACATGTCCAGTAACAACTGATATCTGATTATTTTTACCTTTGCTGCCATGTATTCATAGCTACTAGCTAGTATACGATAGTTTAGACTTTCAAAGCTTTCCGACGATCCTTCCTACTCATAAGAAGAAAGTTAATTTCTTTAAAGTTAAATGAGTCAGTACAAATTAGTTTATTGATTGCAATAACTCTCCGAATCAAACTCTACAACTTCACCATATTTTTGGGACAAGAAATTAATAAAGTGATTATCTAAACGGACAACAAATCTAGCTAGTCACTACGTACTAGCTATATATTTCGAACAAGGGTGAATGAATTTCACTTCTTTATAACTGGAATGATCGAAAACACCGTCTGGACAAGAGTCATCAGCAATAGACACGTAGCGGCTGCGGTGGCTGTCCCTGTCCACAGGTCGCTGCAATACACGCGCCTTAGGATGGCGTGTGACTTATTGCATTTGTTGTTGTAGTGTTCCACGACTTCCGTTGCGATATCAGAATAGTAAGACCCATCTTGCATGACTCCCAAACAGAGCTTGTTCACCATCTTAGCCACCGCACGATGTTGCCCAAGCCAATTGTTTATTATTCCTTACAAAAACCAAAAACCATAATGAATCAATCGATACTCAAGAGAAATATTAATAGGTCAATCTACTAATTAAGTACACAAAGTGTGAAGATACAAACACAAATAGACAAGAGAAATATTAATAGGTCAATTTACTAATTAAGTACCTTTCTGGACAAGCAAGTCGACGTCCTTCTCGGTGTCGATGAGGAAATCTAAGAACATGACGTAGTTACATACATGGGCGTTGAACGGATAATGGCATTGCTCAAGTGCCATTATGTTTCTAAGTATCATCTCTGCATCGTCATCAGCTAAAAAACATGGTATATGCAAAACACCATTGGTGAATTTCACCTCGACCGACAGCTCGTCTTCCACGGCTTCGAATTTCACTCCCCCGTTGTCTAGCTTATCCGCATTATACATTTCATACATAGGCCTGAATATCCCATAACCATGCTCTGGAACTGTCTCCACGCGCACACACCTTGCCATATCAGTAAAATGTCTAAACTTTGAGTTGTTTCCAATCTTATCTTGGACTCGAAAATGGATGATGGTTAATTCACGGAACGTCTGGTGCGGGGAGAGTATTGAAACTATTTGATCGAAGAGTTTCTCGAGGATGAAGTAAGGAAGCTGGTTCTCGAGCAAGATGAGATCTCCAGTGACTGTGTGTACAAGACAAGGCTCGTCCATGAGAGGATCCCCTATTTTCTCTGGTCCTTTTACGTAAAACCTCAAAAAGAGCTCTAGTATGAAAACAGAGTCGTGCAAGATCATGTCCACGAACTCTGGAGATGGAATCCAGGCCGTTGATTCAGAGTAGCTTGCCCTGATAAGATCTTCGTCTTCTTCTATTATCTTCCTGAATCCATCAATGACTGCTTTCTTCCCTTCAACCCTTCGTGCGAATTCCATCAAGTAAACTTTCTTGTGGCCCTCCATGTTCAAGTAGCCCATGAGCTTCGTGTTTGTGATATCTCCACGAGACTTGAGAGCTTGAGATATTAAAGATCGGTGAAGAGGTCCAATGAGAACCAGTTGAGGCGTGTATGCTTCCGGGCTTACTTGACGTAAGCAGTTTGGGACTCTGTAGATACAGCAAAGATCAGGATTTGTAGGAAAACGCCACATTCCAGGAGCAGGTAGTTTCTTCGCCGACTCATGCATGGTTTGAGCCCGATTCAAGATCCAAGGTTCGTTCCATTGTCTTGAGAATTTTAAAGCCTCTCTTGAAAGTTGAACTTTATAGTGAAAGAAAGACAAGTTAAGTTCGAAATTTTCCCTTCTAGTGAAAGATGAGTTCATGACCATAGTTGCTTAATCCGGATTAAAAATATATAATGCAGTTGATTCGAAACCTTAATCATATCCTAAATTGGTTAAATTATACTTACTTTTTCCCACTAAAAAGAAAACTATACTTACTTTTTCTAGATTAAGAAAATGAATTTAGATTAAAGAACCGGTTTAGCCATTGTTTTTTGGTTAAAGAGAAGCAAATAAGTTAATTAATCACCGTAAAGAGGAAGGCATCAGATGCAGGTTTCGAAACCCACAGCTCAAGGCTGGTATCAACAGTATTAAAAAATCAGTCATGTTCAAGCATTTTTTAATTTAATATTGGTTATCGTTTTGCTCATTACAACTTATAACAAGAAGACATTACTCTCTTTCTTTTATTCTCTTCTGTTTTTTTTTGTTTTGTGAAATATAAAATAGAATTTGGCACGTTTTGAGTAAAAAAAAAATAAAAATAAAGAGGCACAACTCTTTCACACGCACATTCAACGCACTAATCTCCACATATATCTTCTTGATTAAGAAAATTTGTAGTCACAAGTCACACAACCCACGTGCATGTACAAAATAAGGGGGCCTTACACGGGCTCACTTGATTTGGGCTTAGTATTGGGCTAATAATTAAGTAAAAAACACGAGGGTAGTTTAGTAAAATTAGCAAATTCGAAATGTGAGAGAGAGAAACTTGGGGAGTGGGGTACTGAGAGAGTGGAGGGGGTAATGGGTAAATGTGGGTGATAACCGCATCCAACCGTCACTACAAAACCCAAAGAGAAGAAGAAGAAGAGGAAGAAAGAAGAAGAGAGTCAAGAGTAACAACAACAAAAAAAATAGAAGAAACAAGCCGAGATCAGTGAGAGTTAGAGAGATGAGGAAAATGGAAGCGAATAATAATAATAAGAAGGAAGAGATAAAGAAAGGGCCATGGAAAGCCGAAGAAGACGAAGTATTGATCAACCATGTTAAGAGATACGGTCCTCGTGACTGGAGCTCCATTCGATCCAAAGGTCTTCTTCACCGCACTGGCAAATCTTGTCGTCTCCGTTGGGTCAATAAACTCCGTCCCAATCTCAAAAAGTACTCATCTTTCTCCTCTCTCTGTTCAATTTAGGTGTATTTGTTTGCTTTAAAATTTAGGGTTTTGTTTTGTTGTTTTGGGGGTTCATGGATGAAGTGGATGCAAGTTCTCGGCTGATGAAGAGAGGGTTGTGATTGAGTTGCAATCTGATTTTGGGAACAAATGGGCTAGAATCGCTACGTATTTACCTGGAAGAACTGATAACGATGTTAAGAACTTTTGGAGTAGCAGACAAAAGAGACTCGCTAGGATTCTTCATAACTCCTCCTCTGATGCTTCCACTTCTAAGTCTTCCTCTTCTTCTTCTCATCGATGCAAGGGCAAACACGTCAAACCAATCCGTCAATCTTGCAATCCCACTCAGGTTATCTAATGACTACAAATTCACAAGTATTTTACTTTGAGTTTTGAGTTTTGAGTTTTTTACTTTGTGGTTTCAGGGTTTTAGTTTGGTTGAGGAAGAAGAGATTACTGTTTCTTCTTCTTCATCGTTGATGAAGGTTCCTTATTCTTCTTCTGACCAAGTTGATGATAAAGCCTTGAGATTGCCTGATTTGGGTATTAAGTTCGAGCATCAGCCTTTCACTTTTGGCACTGATCTTGTTATAGCTGAGTTCTCTGACTCACCTAACGATGCAGATCAGCAAGCTCTTATCCCTTTCTCTCCGGAAAGCAGAGAGCTTTTGGCTAGACTTGACGACCCTTTTTACTATGATATACTTGGACCTGCTGATTCCTCTGAGCCATTGTTCGCTCTTCCTCAGCCGTTTTTTGAGCCCTCCCCTGCCCCGAGAAGATGCAGACATGTTTCAAAGGATGAAGAACCTGATGTTTTCTTAGACGATTTCCCTGCTGACATGTTTGATCAAGTTGATCCGATCCGGACTCCTTAGATTGTTCTTCTTGTTTGTAGATTGGTCTTCCTTTTGTGTTGTGTTTAGGTCTAATTTGATGCCTTCTATTAACTATGAAGAACTGTTTCTAGATGTTTCAAGCAACAGTCTAACTATGTAATGACAATTCTTGCTTCCTTGTTAATATGATGTATTGTTTTTTTTTATAAAATCTTATTCGATTGAATGAAAACTTTGAAACGTAATTCATACAAAAGCAGTTCAAATACAATCAAAAGTACAGAAACAGAGGACACTGAAGACAAATTGACTAAACCGGTGATTGGCTTATCATAGGTTCATAACTGGGCAGGATCATGACTAAACCTGATTCCAGCTTTACTATGACTCAAAACCACCTCATACTCCCCAGCTTTTGCAGACCCATCTTTACTTGAGACCTCTCTTCTCAATTCAACATAAGCACAGTAGTCTACTTCGTACACAGTTGTATCTTTATAAAACGTTGAAAATGTAGTTCCAACTCCTTCCCCTGAAAAAATTTCATCAAAGAGGTTTAGAAGTTAACAACATTGAAATTGCGCAAGTTCATGAGGGACGGATAGTTCACTATAGAGAAGGGAACTGGTTTACATCTGACTAAGTTAAGACGGATTGAGATTGATCAATGCCAAAGTAGGAAGTTATACAAGATCCATAGAATACACAACAAGCTAAAATAAATCGATGTGGAAACTAAAAGTCAGAGACTTGCATACCGTGAGTGACTAAGAGCAAGTTCTCTGAAGGATACTTATCAGCAAGAGCTTTTACAACTTTAACATACCGATCTCTGCAGCCTTCCACAGACTCTTCCCATTTTGGTAACTGAACAGAAGGAACCAAGGATCAATGTTTTTAACCAACGTATAAGAAAAACAACGAAAAGATCAAAACTTGAAAAGGTCCTAAGAGAGTTAAAAAAGCACCTCTTTATAAACCATGTCCACATTATGATCCACCATTCCCTCAGGAAACATAGCTTCAAGATCTGAAATACTAAAGTCAAAGTTTCCATCTTTAGGAGCAAACTCACGCCTAATAGCCACTGCGTTCAGCATCTCACACAGACCAAGCTCAATAGAAACCTGAGAAGAGAAGCACACATAATAAACACTCAGCTGATTTGATCTTATACTACTACTACTACAACAGAGAACGATGATATGGTACTATTGGTTATCACAGTTCGATTCCTTAAAAAAAAGAAACTTTTGTGGTTTAAGAAGATGATTTGGGTATGATCTGACGGACCTTGAGCTTAGATGTATCAATGGAAGGGACGTCTTGGGAAGACATGGCGTTGGGATCAACAATGTCTGCGGAGAGAGCAGAGACGACTTCGGAAGCAGTCTGGACGCATCGGAGAAAAGGGGAGACGAAGACGCGGTGAATCGGAAACGCGATCTGAGATCGGATCCTTTGACCGGTTCGAAACGCTCGAATCATACCGTCTTGAACGAGAGGAGGATCCCAAGGTCTCTCGGCGGTTGAAACCCATAGTGGCTCGAAATTGTCGATTCGATCACCGTGACGCATCACGAAGATGTTTTGGTAGCTGCCATCATCCATGTTGTTTGATTCGGGAGACTCCATTGTTTTGTTTTTCTTCTTCTTCTTTCTCTAAGTTTTTTTTTGCGACTGTTATGGGTTCGTATTTATAAGGTGAATTATATTTTTTTCTTTTTTCTTTTTTTTTGTGGATATGTCATTAACATTATAAATAAGTGCCACTCACTCTTAGTCATTTTTATACATATTTATATAATTATATATATAATATAAAATATATAAATAATTTATCGTATAAACGTCTAAACCGCTTTAAACCGCTTAAATTCCGATTAGACGTTCTAGACGCTAGACGTTTGATCACCATCTAGTTAACGCATAACACTTTCTTTGAACATTAGTCCTAATAAATTGTTGAGAAATACCCTTTAAATTAATTTTTTTTATAACAACTGCGATCTTTTTCAAAAGAGTAGGAAACTGCAAAGGTTTTTCTCATTCGAGAATATGATGTGTTCATAGCACCATTACACAATAATATTTTTCTTTTTGTATTGGAAAAAGTGCTATAAACATTTTGTTGTTGTAAATGCAAATTATATTACCGCACTCAACAAAAGTAGGATATACTTACAAACTTTCTTTTCTTACTTTAAATATAATATACAATATGACTTGGAAACTACTTATTTGATACTTTGTCTCCCTCGATGAAATTACACAGATACATATGTCGACATCGTATTAACAAGTCATTCATTTTTTAGAAGAAGATAATATATATTTGTGAACAAAACGAAGATAATATATATTGTTAGCTTCTATTTTAGAAAGAAAGATTGTGAGAAAAAAAACAGAGAAGAAGCAATACATGTATAGGTGGGTGCCGTGGTGGTGAATGACGTGACAAAACAAGGCTATGATCTTTCAAATAAACTAAATGTGATGATACAATATAGTGATTACTTAATTCTATTTGGATGTTAATATCTCCCTGTCATATATGATTTGCAACTTATTTTAACTAGTTTAATAGAAATCGAACTATTCCTTTAATGGAGGGGGTTGGTCACAAACCCCACGCTAATGACTTTCTTTAAAATCTTATTTTAATCTAGTTTGACCATTCATATTTAGAGACTACTTGTTTGATTAGACAAAAATTCTAACAAGTTATTTTGCAAAAATGAGGATGAACTATTCTGCTTAGCGTGAAGTCGTAAATTACTGATGAGAATATGTCTTTAATTTGACGTTAAGTTTACTCGTTTAGTGAAAAGTTTTATTGGCTTATTCAATGAAACAACACAAAAAGTTTCCACAAATCCATGAGTTAAAAAACTAAAGGTTGAATGAATCATCAGCCCTTTTTGCCTTGGTATGGCTACAATATTATTGTTCTTGTTGTATACGTAACGTAACGTTCCCATTTGTAGTGAAGGTCGTCATGTCCGGTTAACCAGAAGTTTCTAGATAACCATTAGCCAGTATCCTGTTTTATAATGCTATGATCATCCGGAACACACAATTGACTTAAACAGAAGTTTGGTCTGTGGTACTCAAGGGATGGTACTTGATTCCACTTTGACTAAGACTTGTAATCACCTCGAAGTCTCCTCCATCTTTACTCAAGACCTGTCTTCTCAGTTCAGCACAAGCACAATATTCTACGTCGTACACATCTACGCCTTTAAAGGTTGCAAATGTAGTCCTTACTCCTTCCCCTGCATTTTCCCAACAAAGAAGACTTAAATACAATATATGAATTAATTGAAGAAAGGGACTGGACTATACTCATAGACTCACAACGAAACGAGCAGAAAGAATTAGAAATTGATATTGATAAAAAGTAAAGAATGTACTGTAGTACCGTGAGTGACTAAGAGCAAGTTCTCAGAAGGATACTTATCAGCAAGAGTCTTTATCAAATTAAGAAATCGATCTGTACATCCTTCTACAGTCTCTTCCCATTGCGGCATCTAAACAAACCAAACCAAGAGAGATATCAAGTTTATATACTCATCAAGAAACAGAACAAGACACAAGTCTAGAGACTAGAGATAGATAGGTCCTTAAAGCTCACCTCTTTAAAAACAGGATCGACACTACGATCAACCATACCATCAGGAAACATAGCTTCAAGATCTGAAATCATGAAATCAAATTTCCCATCTTTTGGAGCAATCTCAGGGCTAATAGCAATTGAGTTCAACATCTCGCTCAATCCATATTCAATAGAAACCTGAGAGAAGCATACAAGAATCACCTTAAACAACGCTTATGTCCGATTCAAAACAACACAAACACCGCAAGATTTTCAAAGTTCTCTCAGACCTGACCTTGAACTTAGACTTATCGATCGAAACGACGTCTTTAGAAGAGGTACCGTTGGGATCGAAATCGACGGCTGAGAGAGCAGCGATAACTTCGGAAGCAGTCTGAACGCAGCGGATGAAAGGGGAAACGAAAACACGGTGAATCGGAAAGTGGATCTGAGATCGAATCCGTTGACCAGTTTGAAACGCTCGAACCATACCGTCTTGAACTAGTGGAGGATCCCATGGTCTGGCGGCTGTATCGAGCCAGAGTGGATCGATTTTGTCAATGCGATCACCGTGACGCATCATCAAGATATTTTGGTAGCCATCGGGGTTAGGTTTAGCTGACTCCATTGTTGCTCTTGCTCTGATTGTTCCTGGTGTGACCTTTGAGAGTGCGTTGGAAGTAATTGTATACATTATCTCGTTTTTTTTTTGTTTTTTTTTTTGAGTTTTACTCGAAAAGGTTAATATAATGTTTTTATAATTATTTTGTCAAAAGGATCTAATCTAATTAAGCTGTAATGGACAAAACCAGACTAAACCAATGAGATTGGTTGGGTTATAACACGATCATGGATTGGGATTGGGACGTTGTGGTCATGTTTATAATAACCACAAATTAAGGGTTTCAATAAAAAGACTGAATCAGTCAAAAGACGGCTAACTTCGGTTTAATCCGGTTCGACGTGACTGGTGTTTTCCTTTTTTATTTTTTTTTAGAAATATATCTGGGTATTTCCTTGTTACAACAAGTCAACAAACATGAACGTTATATGAACGGTAACTTTTTTTAAAACGGTGTAACAGTGTATGTATGTAACGGTAGTATTCTTGTAAATTAAAAGATGATTTAATTAATTAACCCCCTTACTTCTTCTCTCTAAATACGGTTCGATATCAAAACTAGGAGAAAGAAAAGAAAAAAAAACCTAAAGCCATCTAGAATCATCTCTCTCTCTCTCTTTCTCTATCTTACTTGAGTCCTAAATACATGGTTTCATCTTCATCATGGCTGCGGTGGTATTATTTCTGGATGGTTCGTGAATATGCTAAGCTTCGGTCCGATCTATCAACGCTCTCAGAGGTTCGTTCTCTCTCTCTCTATCTTTATCTCTCTCACCGTAGTATTCGCTTCAACTGCGGGAGTCTATAGCTTAGGGTCTCTGTTCATTCTTTCTGACTTTTTTTTCGTTTTGTTTATTCTGATGGTTTCAGATCGGGTGCTAGCAACTAAAGGTCTCGCCCTGATCAATTTACGTCACCGTTCTCGGGTCTGGGGTCCGGTTCAAGTTGGATCTTTAATTTTTATATGGATCTTCAAACTCTTCTCTAAAACAAATCTATGGTGTGAGTGGTTCTACTAATTTTCTTTCCCCTGTCGATTTTTATTTTTGATATGTTATACTATAGATTTTCAATATTCGTTTATATATATTATCATGCGTGCGATCAGTTATTAATTTGCAATATGGAATTTTATTTTATAGGTTGCAATATACAATAAACTGGTGAAGTGAAGGGGGTTGGTTTCCTCTGTTTCCATAATTTTGATTGAGGTACGTTTGACTCTCTCACCAATTCTCTACTTAAACTACTACTGATGATTTCTCTAATCAGTAGGATGAACTATGTATCTATATTGTTTCGATTTTTTTTTTTTTTTATTGTTTCGATTTGTGCTTATTGTGTGTAGGGTACTAGGGTATATTGTTTCGATTTGTGCTTATTGTGTGTAGGGTACTAGGGTATATTGTTTCGATTTGTGCTTATTGTGTGTAGGGTACTAGGGTATATTGTTTCGATTTGTGCTTATTGTGTGTAGGGTACTAGGGTATATTGATGTTGATGTATGTGAATGAGTATATAGAATGTAATATGTCTTGACGTGTTATATCAGTAGGCTAGGAGAAATAACAAATAATGATGATGAATGAATTTAAACTACTACACACTTTAGATGTTATCGAATGAGAGAAATAATGATGATGATGTGTATTAACGAATGAAGAATTGTTTTTTTAGGACGTGTGCTTTTAAGAAGGTTTAAGAAGGCAATATATATTCCACATTTTGATTTGGTCTGTTTATTTTGTTTTCTATTTTGGTGTATGCTTTTAAGACTTCATGTAATATATACTATCAAAACATCTATTTACGCATCTCATGGAAAATTTGCAGGTCTATTTGGATTTGGATGCGCGTAAAGAGTGCTTCGGGTTTTCTCATTCCCTCTACTTGATTCAGGTAAGTCACAGAACATTCACCATGCATGATATTAGAATTATATAATAATATTAAAGGAAATAAATACAAAATTTATTTATTCAGTAAAATATGATCTTATATAGTCGGGTTGATAAAAAGAATTTTAAGTGTTAACTTACAATACAATGAAGAATAACCGAGCTTGGTGTCCTATCCAATGCATCGTCTTTGATTCGTAAGTTTGGCATCACTTGTTCAATCTTTTTTCAAGTTAATGTAATTTTAACACTTAAATATCTTAATATTAATTTGACAAAAGAAATAACACTTAAATATCTTAATATTAATTTAACAAAAGAAAAAAACTACTATATATATAAAAGAAAGAAAACTACTATATATATAATATTCACCATGCATGATATTAGAATTATAATAATTAAGGAAATTTATTAATTAATTAAATACAAAATACAAAAATCATTCATTAAGTAAAATATGATCTTATATAATCTGGTAAATAAAAAAAATTCAAGTGTTAAATTACAATACAATGAAGAATAACCGAGTTTGGTATCTTATCCATTGTATCGTCTTTGGTTTGTAAGTTTGGCATCACTTGTTCAATCTTTTTTCAAGTTAATGTAATTTTAACACTTAAATATCTTAATATTAATTTGACAAAAGAAAAAAAACTACTATATATATAATATTCACCATGCATGATATTAGAATTATAGAATAATTAAGGAAATTTATTCATTAATTAAATACAAAATACAAAAATCATTCATTAAGTAAAATATGATCTTATATAATCGGGTTAATAAAAGAATTTTTAAGTGTTAAATTACAATACAATGAAGAATAATCGAACTTGGTGTCCTATCCATTGCATCGTCTTTGGTTCGTAAGTTTGGCATCACTTGTTCAATCTTTTTTCAAGTTAATGTAATTTTAACACTTAAATATCTTAATATTAATTTGACAAAAGAAAAAAAACTACTATATATATAATATTCACCATGCATGATATTAGAATTATAGAATAATTAAGGAAATTTATTCATTAATTAAATACAAAATACAAAAATCATTCATTAAGTAAAATATGATCTTATATAATCGGGTTAATAAAAGAATTTTTAAGTGTTAAATTACAATACAATGAAGAATAATCGAACTTGGTGTCCTATCCATTGCATCGTCTTTGGTTCGTAAGTTTGGCATCACTTGTTCAATCTTTTTTCAAGTTAATGTAATTTTAACACTTAAATATCTTAATATTAATTTGACAAAAGAAAAAAAACTACTATATATATAATATTCACCATGCATGATATTAGAATTATATAATAATTAAGGAAATTTATTCATTAATTAAATACAAAATACAAAAAATCGTTCATTAAGTAAAATATGATCTTATATAATCGAGTTAATAAAAGAATTTTAAGTGTTAAATTACAATACAATGAAGAATAATCGAACTTGATGTCCTATCCATTGCAAACGTCTTTGGTTCGTAAGTTTGGCATCACTTGTTCAATCTTTTTTCAAGTTAATGTAATTTTAACACTTAAATATCTTTTTGTTTTTTTTGTGTGCAACCAATTGATTCATTAGCTAATTAGTGGGCTAGGCCCATTACATAGGAAGCTAAAGCGTTTTTTGCCAAGCAATCGGCTTCGACATTGTTTGAACGAGGGGTGAAACGAAACGAAACATGAGAGAACATTTGGGAGATCTTCAGGATATCGCAGAGAATCCCGTGGAGTTCCTTTGGTTGGTTCTCCGAATTAATGGCTTTGACCAGGTTCATCGAGTCAGAAGCAAAGGTTAAATGGGTGAGTCCCAGGGTTGAGGCCGAGGATACAGCTTGCAGCATCGCCAGTCCTTCGGCTACAAGCGGAGATTGTACATTCGACACCGGTGTGGATCCTTGGTCCACAGTGATTCCGCGATGGTTCTTGGAGATCCAGCCTAGTCCTGCTTGTTTGCTTGTATTCCATGCTGCATCCGTGTTGTATCTTATAGTGTTCGCATCTTCCGTGGTCAGATCTGGCTGTTCTTGTACCTTCGCTGGCTGATTCGATTTGATCTGATTGTGCGTCCACTCTTTTGCTCTAATGGTAGCTTGCGTAATGATCTCCATGGGCTGTAGCTGCTTATCTTCAAATATTCTTTTATTTCGACTATGCCAAATAGCCCAGAATATCCATGGAGTTAGATTTCCTTCTTCAAGCCCCACTGGAGGTAAGCATTTTAGGCTCTTAGCTGCATCAAATCCCTGCTGAAGGTAGAAAGTCGATCGACGTTTATCGATCCCTCGCAGGGACTAGAGTTCCAGATTTCTCTTGCAACTTGACATTTGAAAAAGAGGTGTAGAGTCGTTTCCTCCTCCCCACAGTGAATACATTTTGCTTCCGTATTGATCTGTCGATGTTTCAGGTTCTCTCCCACAGGTAAAGCATCATGAAGGGCTTTCCATAGGAGGATTTTAATTTTTGGGTTGCATTTGATTCTCCATAGTTTTGCTTTCCAATCGTAGGCAGTTGTAGTCTGTGGCTCTGGACTATCCTTGGGTTCCTCGTGTAGAGCCATATAATAGCCAGACTTCACCGTGTAGATCCCAGAACTCGAAGGTAGCCACGCCCATTTGTTGCCTCCCAGTTTGCTTGGTCTCAGGCTTGTAATTCTGTGTTCATAGCCTGGAATGGTTTCAGCGATCTTCTCCAGGTCCCATTCTTGTGATCCTTCTATTAGTAGGTCTGCTACTTTTTGCATTTGAGCTTGCTCACTAACTGGTCCCATGGGGGTTTCTGGGTTTTCTAGTGATAGCCAGGGGTCCTTCCAGAGGAGGGTAGACTGTCCATCACCAATTAGCTTTCCCATATGTGTTTTAAGGAGATCTCTTCCTACACAGATGCTTCTCCACCCATGAGATGCGTTGTTTGGGACAGTGCTATCCAGGAAGTGCGAGTTTTGGCAGTATTTATTCAGGAGAACTTTCGCGAGCAGACAAGCCGGCTTGGAGAGCAGTCGCCAACCAACTTTTGCTAGTAAGGCATCATTAAACTTTTGTATATCTCTGAATCCGAAACCCCCTTCACTCACTGATTTTGTCATCTTCTTCCAAGAGATCCATGACATCTTTCTTTTGTTTGCATGTCCATCCCACCAGAATCTAGTTAGTGCAGCTTGGATTTTTTTGCACAGGGAGGTAGGTAGCTTGAAGCATGTCATAGCATATGAGGGCATAGCTGTCAGTACGGATTTGAGGAGGGTGAGTTTGCCTGCCGTGGAGAGGAACTTGGTCGACCAGCTCAGAACTCTTTGTTTAATTCTATCAACGATAGAGGTGAACACATCTCTCTTCTTGCGGCCAAAAAGTTCAGGTAATCCAAGGTATTTACCTTGACCTCCTTCGTGATTTATTTTAAGATCTTGTTTCACCCTGATCTTTACAGATTCTGCTGTCTTTTTTGAGAAGGTGATTGCAGACTTTTGGAAGTTGATTTTCTGACCTGATGCCTTTTCATAGCGTTGCAGGATGGATAGGAGGGTCTTACAGCTCAGCTTATCTGACCGGCAAAAGAACATGGTATCATCCGCAAATAGGAGGTGGTTGACGCGGGGGCAGTTCTTTGCCACTTTGATACCTTCTAGGGTGCCCTCACTTTGAGCCTTGGAGCATAGACCGGACAAGACTTCGCTACAGAGAATGAAGATGTATGGGGACAGAGGGTCGCCTTGTCGAATTCCACGCTCAGGTTTGACTAGTCCTTTGGCATTCCCATTGATGAGGTAAGAGGAAGATACTGTGGTGATACACTGCATGATCCATCTTATACATTTTTGGTGAAGACCCATCTTAACCATGACTTGTTCTATAAAATCCCATTCGAGTCTATCATATGCCTTGCTCATGTCTGTTTTAACAGCCATGTAGCAGCGTTCCTTTGCCTCTAAAGTTTTCAGATAATGTAGGGTTTCGTGGGTTATAAGAACATTATCACTGATAGCTCTTTGTGGGACGAAAGCTGATTGGTTTTCAGATATCACCTGCTGGAGGAAAGGTTGGAGACGCTTCGAGAGGATCTTTGCAATGATTTTGTAATAAACTGAGCACAAAGCAATCGGTCTATAGTCCATTACTTTCTTTGGGCTTGTTATCTTTGGAATCAGTCTGACATGTGTGTGGTTGATCTTTTCAGGTAGCATTCCAGTGGAGAAGAAGTTTGAGATCTCTTGCACTATCACATCTCCCATAGTGTGCCAGTTCGATTGGAAGAAACTCGCCGAGAAGCCATCCGGCCCTGGGGCTTTATCTGCATGAATCGCATAGCAAGCAGCTTTGATTTCTTTTGATGAAGGTTCAAGGATTAACTTTGCGTTCATCTCTGGGGTGATGGATGGAGTTATAGCATCATTGACCACTTGGCTTATGTTTCCCATTTCGGACTGGAAGAGGTTATTATAGTACTCAGAGATAAGTTTCACTATCCCTTCTTCTTCATAAGTAGGGTTCCCTTCCTCTTCTTCCAGTACAACTATATTATTGATTGCTTTTCTTCCTTTTGTTGCCGCATGGAAATAGCCAGTGTTTTTGTCTCCCAGAGCAAGCCAAAGTTGTCGACTTCTTTGTCTCCAGAACTCCTCCTCTGCCTGGTAGGCTAGCATAAGTTCGTGGTTTATCTTCGAGATTTGTTCTGAGTTCAGATAGTCACTACTCATAGCCTCTTCAAGGTTAGTTCTGAGCTCTTCAATTTTCTTTTGACTGTTGATTTGTTGTTCCTTGTTCCATTGGATGATGACTCTTCTGCACTTACTGATTCTTTCATCAACCAAGTCTTCAGGATCTAGGTTCCAGGCAATCTCGACCAACTTTTTGACTTCTGCATTTTCTCGGAGGCGGCGGTCAAATCTGAACAAGCCTTTTTGTTTTTTCTTTTCAGGGTTGAAAGATACTACTATTGGTCTGTGATCCGACCCTTCAAAGCGGAGGTATTCACTTCTGCCTGAGGGATACGCCTCTGCCCATGCGCTATTAGCCATAGCTCTATCAAGTCTGCATTTGACCAAATGGGTATGTCTCCTTCCTCTCCACGATAAGAAGTTGCCAGAATAGTTTAGGTCATACAAATCACATACTGACATAAAGGTTCTTAGGTCCACAAATGAACCCTCAGCTCTAGGTGGTCCTCCTCTCTTCTATGCGTTGTTGATAATGTCATTAAAGTCACCAGCAAGGATCCATGGGTCACTTCTCCCTTCGCCAAAGGTGCGTAACTGATTCCACAGTTGGATTCTGTTTGCCCTGATGGGTTCACCATACAAGAATTTTACATAGAAGGTTCTGCCTTTAGCTTTGACTTTTATGTCTATGTAATTCTTGCAGGAAGACAGAACTTCCACTTCAATCGAATCCTTCCAAAACAGTGCAAGGCCACCCGCACCTGGTGAGCTTGGTGGCACAATCAGTTTCGAAGGGTAAGTCAACCCTTGCAGTTTTTGGAGAACAAGGTCAGTGTTATTTTTTGTCTCCATGAGGAATAAAAAGTCTGGAGATATCTTTCTACAGATATCTCGAATCCTGCGAACTGTTATAGGATTCCNCTCTTTGGCTATGGTTTGTTACATTTTCAGTCGCAGCTGCAATAATATTCGCAGCCGTCTCAGCCATTAAGTCCTTCTCTTCTCCTTGGATCACTCTTCTCCTTCGAGCAGCACTTTCAGTAGGATCCGCACAAGATATGTATTGGACTGTCACCTCTCTTAATTCTCCCATAGTTTCTTCTAGTATAGGAACTGATAAAGTCCTCGTTTGGTGTTCCAGGGCAACATTGGGGGAAGTTTCAACATTTCTCTCCAGCGGAGGGCGTCGTGTTCTTGAGGTTTCAGAGGTATATGTAGCATTGGAAGTGTTTGCAGTGGGTTTTTCCCTCCATTGAAGAGTTGTTGGGGTACTCTCCCTGTGATTCCATCCTCTGTAGAAAGGTTCTCCTCTTTGGTCTCTGGAGGAGAGGCTTCGTGAGTGCGAGTATTGTCTGTCTACAATTCTTCTCGGGTTTGGAGTGGCTTCCCTATATCCTCTTGAGTGTGATTGTCTCTTGTACCCCGAGTCTCGACTATGGTGTAAGCTCCTGGGAGGTGAGCTATTCTCATATAGGGATCTATTTCTTTTGTTAGCGTGAGTTCCTGATTCGGTTCTCCCTTGAGAAGCTCTCTGGCTACCATGTATTCCGGTGCCAATTTCTGAACCAGGTCCTTTTATAGGGTGTTGATCTTGTTTTTCAGTAGTGTTCAGAAGGCCAGGACAGTTTTTCCTCTCGTGTGTCAACCGGAGGCAGTGGTTGCAGTGATTTTTCAGCATTTTGTAATCCAGAGATACGAGTATATCGCTTCCATCAGGGAATTCGACTATCGTCTCTTTCAGTATTGGCTTAAGTCC
>NC_025700.1:1778869-1779564 GCF_000633955.1 Camelina sativa
TCATGGAAAAATTGCAGGTCTATTTGGATTTGGATGCGCGTAAAGAGTGCTTCGGGTTTTCTCATTCGGTCTACTTGATTCAGGTAAGTCACACAACATTCACCATGCATGATATTAGAATTATATAATAATTAAGGAAATAAATACAAAATTTATTCATTAATTAACTACAAAATACAAAAATCATTCATTAAGTAAAATATGATCTTATATAGTCGGGTTAATAAAAGAATTTTAAGTATTAAATTACAATACAATGAAGAATAATCGAACTTGGTGTCCTATCCATTGCATCGTCTTTGGTTCGTAAGTTTGGCATCACTTGTTCAATCTTTTTTCAAGTTAATATAATTTTAACACTTAAATATCTTAATATTAATTTGACAAAAGAAAAACAAAACTACTATATATATAATACTATTCACCGTGCATGATATTAGAATTATACAATAATTAAGGAAATTTATTCATTAATTAAATAGAAATTACAAAAAAATCATTCATTAAGTAAAATATTATCTTATATAATCGGGTTAATAAAAGACTATTAAATTACTATACAATGAAGAATAACCGAGCTTGATCCTATCTATTGCATTGTCTTTGGTTCGTAAGTTTGGCATCACTTGTTCAATCTTTTTAAGTTAAATGTAATTTTAACACTTAAATATCTTAATATTAATTTGACAAAAGAA
>NC_025700.1:1780879-1781902 GCF_000633955.1 Camelina sativa
CTATGTAATTCTTGCAGGAAGACAGAACTTCCACTTCAATCGAATCCTTCCAAAACAGTGCAAGGCCACCCGCACCTGGTGAGCTTGGTGGCACAATCAGTTTCGAAGGGTAAGTCAACCCTTGCAGTTTTTGGAGAACAAGGTCAGTGTTATTTTTTGTCTCCATGAGGAATAAAAAGTCTGGAGATATCTTTCTACAGATATCTCGAATCCTGCGAACTGTTATAGGATTCCCCAGCCCACAGCAGTTCCAGCTCACAATTCTTAAGGAAGAGGTTTTGGTGGATTCTGAAAATCCACCAATCTTTTCTTTGCTGCAGGTATGAGCTTGATTTTTGGGTCTCCTTGTCTTGTCACTATTGCTTTCGAATTGCCTTGGGTTTCTCTACTACCCGAAGGACCTGCTTGTTGACTTGCTCTAGGAGATTCACCTCTTACTGTAGATCCTCTTTCCACATTTGATCTTCTTCTGGGTGAGCCCGAAGCAATATACATGTTCCNAGTGGGTTTTTCCCTCCATTGAAGAGTTGTTGGGGTACTCTCCCTGTGATTCCATCCTCTGTAGAAAGGTTCTCCTCTTTGGTCTCTGGAGGAGAGGCTTCGTGAGTGCGAGTATTGTCTGTCTACAATTCTTCTCGGGTTTGGAGTGGCTTCCCTATATCCTCTTGAGTGTGATTGTCTCTTGTACCCCGAGTCTCGACTATGGTGTAAGCTCCTGGGAGGTGAGCTATTCTCATATAGGGATCTATTTCTTTTGTTAGCGTGAGTTCCTGATTCGGTTCTCCCTTGAGAAGCTCTCTGGCTACCATGTATTCCGGTGCCAATTTCTGAACCAGGTCCTTTTATAGGGTGTTGATCTTGTTTTTCAGTAGTGTTCAGAAGGCCAGGACAGTTTTTCCTCTCGTGTGTCAACCGGAGGCAGTGGTTGCAGTGATTTTTCAGCATTTTGTAATCCAGAGATACGAGTATATCGCTTCCATCAGGGAATTCGACTATCGTCTCTTTCAGTATTGGCTTAAGTCC
>NC_025700.1:1782768-1784746 GCF_000633955.1 Camelina sativa
GAGGGCGTCGTGTTCTTGAGGTTTCAGAGGTATATGTAGCATTGGAAGTGTTTGCAGTGGGTTTTTCCCTCCATTGAAGAGTTGTTGGGGTACTCTCCCTGTGATTCCATCCTCTGTAGAAAGGTTCTCCTCTTTGGTCTCTGGAGGAGAGGCTTCGTGAGTGCGAGTATTGTCTGTCTACAATTCTTCTCGGGTTTGGAGTGGCTTCCCTATATCCTCTTGAGTGTGATTGTCTCTTGTACCCCGAGTCTCGACTATGGTGTAAGCTCCTGGGAGGTGAGCTATTCTCATATAGGGATCTATTTCTTTTGTTAGCGTGAGTTCCTGATTCGGTTCTCCCTTGAGAAGCTCTCTGGCTACCATGTATTCCGGTGCCAATTTCTGAACCAGGTCCTTTTATAGGGTGTTGATCTTGTTTTTCAGTAGTGTTCAGAAGGCCAGGACAGTTTTTCCTCTCGTGTGTCAACCGGAGGCAGTGGTTGCAGTGATTTTTCAGCATTTTGTAATCCAGAGATACGAGTATATCGCTTCCATCAGGGAATTCGACTATCGTCTCTTTCAGTATTGGCTTAAGTCCTTCAAGTAAAACTTTGACCTTTGCTTGAGAGGGTGTGATGTCAAGCTCTAGGATCTCTCCCACTTCTCCCGCTATACTTGTGATCATTTCCGGTTTCCAGTAGTGCTTGGGGAGCCCTTGTACACCGATCCAGAAAGGTATTTTTGATGGGAAGGAGGCAGAGATAACTGTTTCCCATCATTGGAGGATGACCATCCATTGGTCGAAATGGTATGGTCTATTATCGAGAACTTTTTGTAAGTCTTCTTCATAGTCGAACCTAAACTAGAAGCAGCCGTTTCCCAGATCTGACCCTATAGCTTTTCCTTTTAGGTTCCATTTGTTGGAGATGAATGGAATGAAGGACCAGAGCCTCTGAGCTGAAGGGTTTGTGAGGCGTCCTATGAGTGTTAATGAGTTTTCTTGGATCAGATCTGAGTTGTCCATCTCCGGGGCTCTTATCCGTTTTCGTGGGGGTGGAGCAAAGTCATCTTCTTTGCCTTTACCTTTCATGTGGTAGGGTATTCGAGCATCCATTTGCCGAATTGTGTCGAGTATGAGAGTGGAGAAAGTTCTTCACACTAAGGTGAGAGGGTTTCAGTCCTTTAGGACAGAGAGTTTCTAGAAGTTTCAAGAGAGTTCTTCACACAAGGTGAGAGTGTTCAATCTAAGCAGCCTAGACAAGCACAATAATGTAGTGGTAACCGAAATAACACATTTTCAGAACAGAAACTCTTGATCGCGTTAGTCTGGTTCCAGTACTATTGTGATGTTTGAGAAAGGAGGAGAGAGTTTACCAGAGTTGAGGGGCTCGCATCTCAGACAGGAGTGGCGATGGAGCGTCAGTTATGGTATCAGAAAACATTCTGGTCGTCGGAAGCATGTTCAAATTTCGTCGGAGTTGACGGTTGATGCTATGGACCAGCATGTATTTCCGTTTTTAGTAAACTCTAGTAGGTGAGATCCGGTTAAAAGAGTCTCTCATTCTTCTTTCGTGTTTCTCGAAAAAAGTGCCTGAGAGAAATTTTTTTTGGTTTTTTAGCTCCCAACTTTTTTATTATGAAAATCTAAATATCTTAATATTAATTTGACAAAAGAATAAAAACTACTATATATATATATATATAGTCTCCATGCATGATATTAGAATTATATAATAATTAAGGAAATTAAATATAAAATACAAAAATCATTCATTAATTAAAATATGATCTTATATAATCTGGTTAATAAAAAATTTTTAAGTGTTAAATTACAATACAATGAAGAATAATCGAACTTGATGTCCTATCCATTGCAAACGTCTTTGGTTCGTAAGTTTGGCATCACTTGTTCAATCTTTTTTCAAGTTAATGTAATTTTAACACTTAAATATCTTAATATTAATTTGACAAAAGAAAAAAAACTACTATATATATAATA
>NC_025700.1:1786077-1795336 GCF_000633955.1 Camelina sativa
TATATATAATTTTCACCATGCATGATATTAGAATTATATAATAATTAAGGAAATTTATTCATTAATTAAATACAAAATACAAAAAATCGTTCATTAAGTAAAATATTATCTTATATAATCGGGTTAATAAAAGACTATTAAATTACGATACAATGAAGAATAACTGAGCTTGATCCTATCTATTGCATTGTCTTTGGTTCGTAAGTTTGGCATCACTTGTTCAATCTTTTTAAGTTAAATGTAATTTTAACACTTAAATATCTTAATATTAATTTGACAAAAGAAAAAAAAACTACTATATATATAATATTCACCATGCTTGAAATTAGAATTATTTAATAATTAAGGAAATTTATTCATTAATTAAATACAAAATACAAAAATCGTTCATTAAGTAAAATATGATCTTATATAATCGAGTTAATAAAAGAATTTTAAGTGTTAAATTACAATACAATGAAGAATAATCGAACTTGATGTCCTATCCATTGCAAACGTCTTTGGTTCGTAAGTTTGGCATCACTTGTTCAATCTTTTTTCAAGTTAATGTAATTTTAACACTTAAAAATCTTAATATTAATTTGACAAAAGAAAAAAAACTACTATATATATAATACTATTCACCGTGCATGATATTAGAATTATATAATAATTAAGGAAATTTATTCATTAATTAAATACCAAATACAAAAAATCATTCATTAAGTAAAATATTATCTTATATAATCGGGTTAATAAAAGAATTTTAAGTATTAAATTATGATATAATGAAGAATAACCAAGCTTGATCCTATCTATTGCATTGTTTTTGGTTCGTAAGTTTGGCATCATTTGTTCAATATTTTTAAGTTAATGTAATTTTAACACTTAAATATCGTAATATTAATATGAAGAAGAAAGAAAACTAATATATATATAATATTCTAAATAATAAAATTAATAAAAAAATTGAAATGTTAAATTACAATATAACGAAGAATAACGGAGTTTGACATCTTTAAAACAAAAAAATAACTATGTCTGTATATTAATATTCTAGTTAAAAAATTAATACAAAATTTAGTCACTATTAAATATCACTTAGGTCAAATCTGAACGCATTTATTACCATTTCCTTCTTAAACTTGTCGAAATGTTGGTTAACCTTAATTTTATATGCTTTTTTTTTGGTCTTTGTCAAGCCTTATAAAAGAGATAAAAAAGAAAAAAACAGTAAAGAGTGAGAGGAGAGGGAGAGAAAGATAATCTTCATTAAGCATGTTCTGACAAATTTTTGTAGAATGAATTTTCTTATCATACAAACAAAACAAATTACAAAACATTTTCTTCTGTGCTACTTTTGTAAATTTTGTGGAAGAAAAGGAAAATAACTGTAACATCATAATACATTTTTTTTAACCAACTCTGTAACATCATAATTCTTGTATTGTGTATATTTTTTTTTTGACAATTCTTGTGTTGTGTATATATTGAATAAAAAAAGAGTGAAACCAAAAATATTCACAAACAAACCAGCTAAACCGGTGATTGGCTCACAACAGGATCATGGATTGGGCTGTTGTTGTCCTTGTAAGACACTCCATGACTAGTAACCACCTCAAATTTGGCAAACCCATCATCACTATTCAAAATCTGCCTTCTCATTTCAACAGAACCACAATAATCTACCATGTACTTAGTTGCATCTTTGAAGTAGTTGTAAAGTGCAACACTTACTCCTCCCCCTGCAATTTTCCACGCACAGAGAAATGGTCTCAAAGATTAGAAAAAGTCAGTCAGTTTTGGTTTAAAACTTTAAAAAGAAAAAAACCATAACTGTTTTTGCTTACAATGAGTGACTATGAGCAAGTTCTCAGAAGGATACTTCTCCGCGAGAGCCTTCACTGTATTAAAATATCGATCCTTGAAGCCTTGTGAAGATTCTCCCCATTGTGGCAACTAAGGAATTCAGAAATATAGAAATTAAAGTTTATAGATATCGTAGTCACACAAAACATAATATAAAGAAATAACAAATATATCACCTCTTCACAAACCATATCCACATTAGAATCCACTGTTCCCTTAGGAAACATAGCTTCAAGATCTGAGATCTTGAAATCAAATTTCCCATCTTCGGGAACAACTTCAATCTCCATACAGCTTGTGTTCAGTACCTCGCACAATCCAAATTCAATCGATACCTCAAGCAGAGGAGACAAGGCATATATAAAGCACAAAGCATCTCGATTCTTAGCATAAACCATAAAACGACCACTAGACTACAAACTTAGGTCTGGTCCTTTCAACAAATATATAGAGCGATATATATTCTGACTGACCTTGAGCTTAGTGTTGTTGTCCATGCAAAGGACGTCTTTAGACGACATGGCTTTGGGATCTAAACCGACGGCGGAGAGAGCGGCAACGACTTCGGAAGCGGTCTGGATGCAGCGTAGAAAAGGGGAGACGAAGACACGGTGAATCGGAAACCCAATCTGAGACCGGATTCTCTGACCGGTTCTAAACGCACGATCCATACCGACCTGAGTAAGCGGTGGATCCCACGGTCTCTCAGCTTTCGAAGTCCAGAGTGACTCGGAACGGTCGAGTCGATCACCGTGACGCATCACGATGACATTTTGGTGGCTATAGATGTTTGATGATTTAGCAGACTCCATTGTTCTTTCTCTGTGTGGCCTTTGGCAGTAGAAATGGGATATATTTATATACATACTGATGCAAGAAGAGTTTGAGTTCCTTCTGTTTTACGTTAAACTTGTTAAGCAAGTGCAATGGAATCTTTTGTTTTTTCCACAGTAGGAAATTGCGAGGAAGCTAGCTTATAACACAAGAAAGTTACTAAGTTTATTCTTAAACACACGACTCGCTCGTTGACTTGATAGTACTAGGAACTTTACATCGATAAAAAATCCAACATGAGAAGAAACTGAAGGTGTATTGTGTGTCTGAACTAGTGTCTGTGTGATTCAAGACGTGATAAATGATTGTTCTTGTTTTATGTGCGTGAGAAGTTTCTAGAAGGTTTAAGAAGACAATATTGAAGGACGGTTTGAGTATGAATTGAAGAGGAAAACTACTATTTATTGGGTTGATTAAATTGGAGTTTTACAAGGAAAAGGAAAAAGTCATTTTCTTATGGAATTTGGAAATCTTCTCCTATGGTGATTAGGAAGTCTTGATGGATATATAAAGAGGTGTTGAGCACGTCCTAGAGAAGCAAGAGAGCTGAGAGATAAAGATAAAAACCCTAGAGAGCTTTCTCACTGTGTGCGGCTTAGTTTCGCGGTTTGGTACTTGTGTTGTTCAAACTTCTTTGTTCGTCGGTGTGACGTGTGTGTGAAGGTTGCTCAAGAGAGTTGAAGATCTGAAGTCTAGGCTCAGGGGGAGTTTAGCCCAAGGTTAGGTTATCTTGGTTTAAATCTAGGCTTGGTGTTAGTCTAGTTAAGGGTAGAGAATTATCCTTAAGATTTCATGTTATAGAACGAAGCGGTGAATTAAGAGGGTTGTGCTTGATTTACGCGTTTGCGAATAGGTTGTATTTGCTTTCTTGTTCTAGTGGAATCGAAATCTGGACGTGGTCCCGGGGAGTAGGAAAAACCGAACCTCGTTAACAAAGTTCTTGTGTTCTTTACTTTCTGCACTTTTTTTTATTGCCTCATCCGCATTAACAAGTGGTATCAGAGCGGGTTCTCGATAGAGATTAAGTCTAGTTTCGGGTAGATCAAGGGTGAAGGTAGTTCAGGAAGTAAGGCAGAGCTTTGAATCAGTTGTGATGAATTCATACAGAGAAGGCACGTCTATGTCAAGACCACCGTTGATCGATTCAACGAATTACGGGTATTGGAAGGTTCGTATGCAAGCGTTTATTAGTAACCTTGATGAAGATTGCTGGAATTCGATTGAGCTTGGTTGGGAGCCTCCTAATGTTGTGGATGAGAAAGGGGTTGAGAGTCTTAAGCCTAGGGATAAGTGGACTGCTGCAGAGAAAAAGCTTTAAAGTTGTAATTCGACAGCCAAGACAACGATTTACAATGCTATTGATTCAAGCCACTTCAACTTAATTTCTCAATGTGTATCAGCTCAGAAAGCATGGAAGTCATTGGAGAATATGTTTGAGGGTACTTCAAGTGTTAAGAGAACACAGTTGGATATGTTGGCATCACAATTTGAGAATCTTAGGATGGAAGAAAAATAAACTGTGGCTGAATTCAGTGCTAAGTTATGTGATATATCTAATGAGGCTTTTGCTATTGGAAAGCAGTACAAAGACAAAAAGCTTGTGAAGAAACTGAAGCGATCTGTTCCTGCAAAATTTGAGTCAAAAATTTCTGCAGTTGAAGAAGCTCATAATTTAGATGACATGACTTTTGATGAGTTTGTTGGGATTCTAAAGGCTTTTGAATTAAGTAAAGCATATGAAGCTGAATGAGTAAAGAAGAAAGATGATCAAGTTAAGGAAGCAATAAAGAAAGAAGTTGACATTGGAGTAGCTCTTAAGGTATCATCTTGTGAAGATTCAATAACTATGTTATCAAGACAATTTGCTAAATTTCTGAAGTGTAAGGGCGAAGAGAAGAAAAGAAGAATGGGTGAAGAGATGAAGACTTCATCAAAGGATGTTCAATGTTTTGAATGCAAAGGATATGGTCATGTACTGTCTGATTGTGCAAATCTACAAAAGCATAAGAAGAAGGCTATGCAAGTTGTTACTAGTGATTCTGAAACTGATTCAGATGAAGAAGAAGAACTGAAGAATTTTGTGGCGTTTACAACTTTTGAAGATAGTTCTGAATTAGTGTCTGCATCAGCGTCTGCATCGGTGTATGCAACTATTTCTGAACCTGCAGCAAAACCTGCAACTGCATCTGAACATGAATCTGATAGTGATAGTGATGGAGAGGATATGAGTTATGAAGAACTTGGTAAGAGTTATGAGAAGTTGTATGCACATTGGCTTAAGGTAGTTGATGATAATTCAGTTTTGATTAAGGAGAAGCTTGAGTTAGAGGCTAAAGTCGTTGAAGCAGAGAAATATGCAACAGAGAAGGGAGAAGAAGCATTACAAGCTAAAGTGCAGCTTGAAGAAACTCAAAAGAATTTGAGGATGCTTAATAATGGTACAGAGAAGTTGGATCACATTCTGAGTATTGGCAAGACTGATAAGTGTGGCCTTGGATATAAAGGAAAAGTCTCAAAATCGGATATGGTGTTTGTTTCAAGTGGAAAAATCACGTCTGCATCAAGAACTGTGCCAGAGGCTGCTTCAAAGAGTGCTTCAAGGACTATATTTGTGAAAGAGCAGAATGCATCTGGAAACGTTTTTCGACCTGTTTGTCATCATTGTGGTGTTGTTGGTCATATTAGGCCAAGATGTTTCAGATTATTGAGAGAGAGAAGCCGAATGGAGAATGCTTTTGATGTAAGGTTTCATGGTCCTACATGTTATCATTGTGGAGTTCAAGGACATATCAAGAGGAATTGTTTCAGATTCATTTAAAGAGTCAATCATGGAGTTCTATGGAGGTGGTGTACTAGACTATCAACCGCGTATTGCAAGGCGGGGAGAATTTTCCAATTAGTTTTTGACCATGTTGTGACTCATTCAGGGGGAGAATGAAGATGTGTTTGGTGATGTGTTTAGGTGTTTGAACTGATGAGTTCACAAGCATAGTCAAAAAGGGGGAGAATGAAGATGTATTGTGTGTCTGAACTAGTGTCTGTGTGATTCAAGACGTGATACATGATTGTTCTTGTTTTATGTGTGTGAGAAGTTTCTAGAAGGTTTAAGAAGGCAATATTGAAGGACGGTTTGAGGATGAATTGAAGAGGAAAACTACTATTTATTGGGTTGATTAAATTGGAGTTTTACAAGAAAAAGGAAAATAGCAAAAAGGAATAAGTCTTTTTCTTATGGAATTTGGAAATCTTCTCCTATGGTGATTAGGAAGTCTTGATGGATATATAAGGAGGTGTTGGGCACGTCCTAGAGAAGCAAGAGAGCTGAGAGATAAAGATAAAAACCCTAGAGAGCTTTCTCACTGTGTGCGGCTTAGTTTCGCGGTTTGGTGCTTGTGTTGTTCAAGCTTCTTTGTTCGTCGGTGTGACGTGTGTGTGAATGTTGCTCAAGAGAGTTGAACGGAAAATATTGTCGATAAATAGAAGATCTGAAGTCTAGGCTCAGGGGGAGTTTAGCCCAAGGTTAGGTTATCTTGGTTTAAATCTAGGCTTGGTGTTAGTCTAGTTAAGGGTAGAGAATTATCCTTAAGATTTCATGTTATAGAACGGAGCGGTGAATTAAGAGGGTTGTGCTTGATTTACGCGTTTTCGAATAGGTTGTATTTGCTTTCTTGTTCTAGTGGAATCGAAATCTGGACGTGGTTCCGGGGAGTAGAAAAAACCAAACCTCGTTAACAAAGTTCTTATGTTCTTTACTTTCTATTGCCTCATCCGCATTAACAGAAACACTACGAATGATCCGATATAATAGATACAAAACATCAATTGAACTCCTATCTAAAACCCTTTACAGCATTAAGCATGTACATATAATACTACAATCTAACCGCTAATGGGATTATATTTATCAAAGTTAACTTTTATTGTTTTGTTGTTAGATTTTGACAATTTAAAATTTTTTAAGCATTCAAGTTATATGGTTCACATTTTGGATGAACTTTTGTTATTAACTTTAGAATATAAAAAGGTCCACTAGTAAACTATCTCTTCTTACTATCTTTAACTGCATAACAGAAGGACCAATATGTAAAAACTAGTCTAAACAGTCAAAATTAATCTTTTGGTTTTACTGCATCTAGAGTTGGATGGATAAAATATGGGACTAAAGCGAGTGGAGGTGATGAACTGATGATGAATGGAGTGACGAAGCAAGCCTGTGGTCCTTGTATAAAAAGTATAAATAAAATATTGCTGGATTATTATTAATAATACTTGATCGTTAAACTCCAGATTATATATATTTTCTTTATTTACTGGATTCGAGTTTGAACTTTGAACTTGGAAGAGTGGGTAAATTTACACCTTGTAGAAACACTATACATATATTGATGACATTACTGTTACATAGTTGACTAATTTATCCGTCTTTTGCTCAATTTATTAACCTAAACATAGATGAGTTATTAAATAATGAAAGGGTTAGTATTTTTTAAAAATAATAATTACGTTGATAATTCTGATTTTAACTTCCACCTTTACAAGTAGGTCAGGCTACCCACTAATCTTATTACAAAAAGAGTCCACAAGTGAATTAAACAGAAGAAAAAAATAAAGGCCGTAAGAACGAACGAACTCACATCAGTGACAACAAATAAGGCGGCTTGGATCAAAACTAGTCTGGTTCGCATTTTATACTGCCGCCAGAGAACCGAATCTGAAGCTGAAGCTGAAGTTGGAAGTTGAATTGAAAGCACGAGACAGAGTATTCACAAGTCCAGCGCAATGAAGCCAAAGAAACGAATCATTCCCAGTTCTACACCATCACAGTACAGTGAGAGTAAGAAGGTGAAGGTGAAGATACTAAGTGACACCATTTATCGAAGTCTAGAACCTCAAAACTTCACGAGTTCAGACCACCAGACTTTAATAACCAGGATTTCAAAATACAGTGTTTAGACGCAAAATGGCAAATCATTAACCATAAGGATTAATATCATATCAATTCATATATCCCTAACAATCTGAATCTAAGACACCAACATCACATATCTTCCAAGCAAAGCAAATCTAAAAACCTTCATGGAACTCCAATTTCGCATGCGAATTTGCACCTCATGTATATATACAATTTTGTTGTGCTGTGAAAAGCCAGTAAGGCACACAAGATAACAAAGGAGAAAGTCTAACTCAAGATGACAAACAACATTGAATCACTACCTTTTTATACCTCAATCTGTGCATAAAGACTTCTTCGACCGACGCCCCCTATCTAGTTCCCGTCGACGCCAATTCAACAAGATTAACTTCACATCATCATCCTCAATCAGTCCTACACAGTGTATTCAGAGAAGATTACATTTTGTCCCACTCATACAACAATCAGAACAAATAAACAAACATGGATTTCAGAATCCATCCATTTTCAAATGTTAATACCTTTCAAGCATGTTCTGAGACCTTGTAAGCGTCTGAAGAAACGTTACCCATCCACAAACCTGGGAAAAGAACCTGAAAAAAACAAACACAAGCCACAATTTTGTTTGTTAGGTCATGTTGAGTGGAGATTCATGGAGAGAGATGTGTGAAATCAATCTTACATCGAGCTGCTTCTGAACGTTCTTGGCTCTCTTCTTTGGTCTTCTGCTAGGTTTTGATCCAGTCAACGCGTAGATATCTTCATCTATCTCCAGCTTCGAAAGCGAGATCGATAACCTCGGTTTCTTCTCTTTTCTCTCCGTCGTCGTCGTCGCCGCCATCTTAGCATCTACGCCGTTCCTGGATCGAATCGACTCAGTTCTAACCGTTCCAAGAGTTTTATTCTCCGGTAATGAACCGTTACAGCTCTTCAATATCCCACCGGCGTGTCCAATCGAACGCTTCTTCGTCGGCGGTGGTTTCCTCGGCCTCAGATTCCAAGTCTTGGGACCAAACTCGTCTGCTTCTTGACCACAACCATCGGAGATCCGTTCAGCATCAGCATCGATCGCCGGACCAGCTGAATCATCAGCCGCATGGACGGCGGGAGGGTTATTATTATCAGTGGAGACGGCGGTGGTGGCGATATCAGCTGTATCTTCGTTGTTCTTGGTGCGGATCCGGATAAAGATCTTCGATCTACCGTCCGGCGTCGTTGACTTCGTCCCGGATCGATCTGCGGCGGAATCGCTCTTCTTCTTCTTATCCGGTCTCAATTCGAAAGACGAAGAACCCGAAGCTTCGTTTACATCCTCCGTCACCAAACTCCCTTTCCCAGGGTTAGGTTCACGAAGCGGAGATCTACTCGATGCTTTGCGGAGCCTATGTGTATTGGCGTGATTCATAGCCCATCTGAGATCAGATAACGGAAAGTTATGAAGCGGATGAGACTTCACCGGCGAAGAAGAAGCTGCTGCTGCTGCTCCAATCTGTTGCTGCTGCCGTCTGGAGGTTTCAGTGACGGTCACCACCGGCGGCTGTGGCGGTGGCGGCGCATCAGAGCCATGGATCGGTGGAGGAAACGCCATGGATTGACGGAACATCTATAATTCAATCGATCGTGAGAAAGTGGAAAACCCTAATGAGATAATGAGAATTCAAAAAA
>NC_025700.1:1795360-1796181 GCF_000633955.1 Camelina sativa
GAGAGAGAGAGAGAGAGAGAGAGAGAGAGAGAGAGAGAGCGGCAGTTATGTTATTTTGCTCATGAAACCTCAAACTAAACCAAAGTGTTAACAAAAAGGAAAAAAAAGGGGATAGAATGACTATGTTACCCTTCCTATATCGTCGGATTTACTGCCGCTACCACACTGAGCACAAGGGAATCCAAACGTAAGACGCACGTGACTTGCACGCACTCCAATTGCTTGCTTTACAAGACTTTAAAGCTGAAATGTGTAGTCAAAACTCTCCGCCGGACGTATATTATCAACGAAGCTCGATAAAAGTAGTCACTGGCACGTGTGCGATTTGGTCCCACGTGTGGGATTTGGTCCCACCACTACACACCGACACGTGCTGGTTGACCGGGAAGCTCAAAACCAACCAAACCAATTGCAATAAGTTAAAGTTGTCTGATTAAGAAAAAGAGTAGCTATATATACAAAAGTTAACTGTAATCTCTCACTTTCATAATCTCTCAAGAGCCCCAAAAATGGAATATACTGAGTGGTGTAGATAAGTTATTCCCACATCTAATCGGTAAACCACAAATTATCCAAAGTGCCCATCATTTCTACATCCCGCAAACAAACAAACGTTTCCATCTGCCATATCCACAAGCAGTTGTAACCATTTGGAGATTTTTGTAACTTTTTAAGTTGAAACAATAAGGTTCTTTGTGTTCTTCAGGTTCAGATATCTGAGGAACCTCAAGGGCATATTGCTCCAAGCTGCTGCAAGATCCAAAGAGTCCTTTGTTCAGTTAGGATACAGTGTATCTGGTTTTTCTGTTGGAGAAGCGTTC
>NC_025700.1:1796281-1805301 GCF_000633955.1 Camelina sativa
TTGTGTTGTTCAAGCTTCTTTGTTCGTCGGTGTGACGTGTGTGTGAATGTTGCTCAAGAGAGTTGAACGGAAAATATTGTCGATAAATAGAAGATCTGAAGTCTAGGCTCAGGGGGAGTTTAGCCCAAGGTTAGGTTATCTTGGTTTAAATCTAGGCTTGGTGTTAGTCTAGTTAAGGGTAGAGAATTATCCTTAAGATTTCATGTTATAGAACGGAGCGGTGAATTAAGAGGGTTGTGCTTGATTTACGCGTTTTCGAATAGGTTGTATTTGCTTTCTTGTTCTAGTGGAATCGAAATCTGGACGTGGTTCCGGGGAGTAGAAAAAACCAAACCTCGTTAACAAAGTTCTTATGTTCTTTACTTTCTATTGCCTCATCCGCATTAACAGAAACACTACGAATGATCCGATATAATAGATACAAAACATCAATTGAACTCCTATCTAAAACCCTTTACAGCATTAAGCATGTACATATAATACTACAATCTAACCGCTAATGGGATTATATTTATCAAAGTTAACTTTTATTGTTTTGTTGTTAGATTTTGACAATTTAAAATTTTTTAAGCATTCAAGTTATATGGTTCACATTTTGGATGAACTTTTGTTATTAACTTTAGAATATAAAAAGGTCCACTAGTAAACTATCTCTTCTTACTATCTTTAACTGCATAACAGAAGGACCAATATGTAAAAACTAGTCTAAACAGTCAAAATTAATCTTTTGGTTTTACTGCATCTAGAGTTGGATGGATAAAATATGGGACTAAAGCGAGTGGAGGTGATGAACTGATGATGAATGGAGTGACGAAGCAAGCCTGTGGTCCTTGTATAAAAAGTATAAATAAAATATTGCTGGATTATTATTAATAATACTTGATCGTTAAACTCCAGATTATATATATTTTCTTTATTTACTGGATTCGAGTTTGAACTTTGAACTTGGAAGAGTGGGTAAATTTACACCTTGTAGAAACACTATACATATATTGATGACATTACTGTTACATAGTTGACTAATTTATCCGTCTTTTGCTCAATTTATTAACCTAAACATAGATGAGTTATTAAATAATGAAAGGGTTAGTATTTTTTAAAAATAATAATTACGTTGATAATTCTGATTTTAACTTCCACCTTTACAAGTAGGTCAGGCTACCCACTAATCTTATTACAAAAAGAGTCCACAAGTGAATTAAACAGAAGAAAAAAATAAAGGCCGTAAGAACGAACGAACTCACATCAGTGACAACAAATAAGGCGGCTTGGATCAAAACTAGTCTGGTTCGCATTTTATACTGCCGCCAGAGAACCGAATCTGAAGCTGAAGCTGAAGTTGGAAGTTGAATTGAAAGCACGAGACAGAGTATTCACAAGTCCAGCGCAATGAAGCCAAAGAAACGAATCATTCCCAGTTCTACACCATCACAGTACAGTGAGAGTAAGAAGGTGAAGGTGAAGATACTAAGTGACACCATTTATCGAAGTCTAGAACCTCAAAACTTCACGAGTTCAGACCACCAGACTTTAATAACCAGGATTTCAAAATACAGTGTTTAGACGCAAAATGGCAAATCATTAACCATAAGGATTAATATCATATCAATTCATATATCCCTAACAATCTGAATCTAAGACACCAACATCACATATCTTCCAAGCAAAGCAAATCTAAAAACCTTCATGGAACTCCAATTTCGCATGCGAATTTGCACCTCATGTATATATACAATTTTGTTGTGCTGTGAAAAGCCAGTAAGGCACACAAGATAACAAAGGAGAAAGTCTAACTCAAGATGACAAACAACATTGAATCACTACCTTTTTATACCTCAATCTGTGCATAAAGACTTCTTCGACCGACGCCCCCTATCTAGTTCCCGTCGACGCCAATTCAACAAGATTAACTTCACATCATCATCCTCAATCAGTCCTACACAGTGTATTCAGAGAAGATTACATTTTGTCCCACTCATACAACAATCAGAACAAATAAACAAACATGGATTTCAGAATCCATCCATTTTCAAATGTTAATACCTTTCAAGCATGTTCTGAGACCTTGTAAGCGTCTGAAGAAACGTTACCCATCCACAAACCTGGGAAAAGAACCTGAAAAAAACAAACACAAGCCACAATTTTGTTTGTTAGGTCATGTTGAGTGGAGATTCATGGAGAGAGATGTGTGAAATCAATCTTACATCGAGCTGCTTCTGAACGTTCTTGGCTCTCTTCTTTGGTCTTCTGCTAGGTTTTGATCCAGTCAACGCGTAGATATCTTCATCTATCTCCAGCTTCGAAAGCGAGATCGATAACCTCGGTTTCTTCTCTTTTCTCTCCGTCGTCGTCGTCGCCGCCATCTTAGCATCTACGCCGTTCCTGGATCGAATCGACTCAGTTCTAACCGTTCCAAGAGTTTTATTCTCCGGTAATGAACCGTTACAGCTCTTCAATATCCCACCGGCGTGTCCAATCGAACGCTTCTTCGTCGGCGGTGGTTTCCTCGGCCTCAGATTCCAAGTCTTGGGACCAAACTCGTCTGCTTCTTGACCACAACCATCGGAGATCCGTTCAGCATCAGCATCGATCGCCGGACCAGCTGAATCATCAGCCGCATGGACGGCGGGAGGGTTATTATTATCAGTGGAGACGGCGGTGGTGGCGATATCAGCTGTATCTTCGTTGTTCTTGGTGCGGATCCGGATAAAGATCTTCGATCTACCGTCCGGCGTCGTTGACTTCGTCCCGGATCGATCTGCGGCGGAATCGCTCTTCTTCTTCTTATCCGGTCTCAATTCGAAAGACGAAGAACCCGAAGCTTCGTTTACATCCTCCGTCACCAAACTCCCTTTCCCAGGGTTAGGTTCACGAAGCGGAGATCTACTCGATGCTTTGCGGAGCCTATGTGTATTGGCGTGATTCATAGCCCATCTGAGATCAGATAACGGAAAGTTATGAAGCGGATGAGACTTCACCGGCGAAGAAGAAGCTGCTGCTGCAGAAATCTGTTGCTGGTGCCGTCTAGAGGTTTCACTGACGGTCACCACCGGCGGCGGTTGTGGCGGCGGCGCCGCATCTGAACCATGGATCGGTGGAGGAAACGCCATGGATTGACGGAACATCTATAATTCAATCGATCGTGAGAAAGTGGAAAACCCTAATGAGATAATGAGAATTCAAAAAACACACAGAGCCAATGTTGTGAGAGAGAGAGAGAGCATCAAGGAAGGAGAGAGCGGCAGTTATGTTATTTTACTCATGATACCTCAAACTAAACCAAAGTGTTAACAAAAAGGAAAAAAAAGTGGATAAAATGACTATGTTACCCTTCCTATATCGTCGGATTTACTGCCGCTACCACACTGAGCACAAGGGAATCCAAACGTAACACGCACGTGACTTGCACGCACTCCAATTGCTTGCTTTACAAGACTTTAAAGCTGAAAAATGTAGTCAAAACTCTCCGCCGGACGTATCTAACAACGAAGCTCGATAAAATAATCACCGGCACGTGTGCGATTTGGTCCCACTTTTGCAATCAAGTCATTACCACTACACACTGACAGGTGCTGGTTGACCGGGAAGCTCAAAACCAACCAAACCAAATGCAACAAGTTAAAGTTGTCTGATTAAGAAAAAAGTAGTATATACAAAAGTTAACTGTAGTCTCTCACTTTCATAATCTCTCAAGAGCCCCAAAAATGGAATATACTGAGTGTTGTAGATAAGTTATTCCCACATCTAACCGGTAACCCACAAATTATCCAAAGTGCCCATCATTTCTACATCCCGCAAACAAACAAACGTTTCCATCTGCAATATCCACAAGCTGTTGTAAGATTTTTGCAACGTTTTTAAGTTGAAACAATAAGGTTCTTTGTATTCTTCAGGTTCAGATATCTGAGGAACCTCAAGGGCATATTTCTCCAAGCTTCTGCAAGATCCAAAGAGTCCTTTGTTCAATTAGGATACAGTGTATCTGGTTTTTCTGTTGGAGAAGCGTTCAAACCAGTGTTTCGGGATTGCTGGATGAATCCCATATAAACGAGCTATGAAGGCCTTTTCGCTCGTAGCTACAATGCTTGCAGTTGAATAGCTTTTCTCGCTCAACCCTTTCTCCACAAGCCACTTATGGAATCTGAACCTTGGATTGATTCTGTTCTCCAGGTCAAAACATAGATAAGCTGGAAAAACATCTAGGTATTCCAAAGAATCTCCCATCTCGCCACAGAGGAACCTTAGCTTATCCTGTATGCTATGCGGTTTCTGGTTCAAGATCTTTGGTGCTGATCTTATCAACATACATATCTTTGACAAAACGATTCCATTATTTAGTAAGACTTGGAATCTATCTTGTAGCTCTATGGCGGTACCATGGACATGCTGCAGAACCTTCATGGTTATGCCGTTCTCGCCAAACCCTATTTCATGAAGAAAATCCAATTTTTGAACATGGTGTGTTTTGGTTCTTGAGTTTTGAAGCTCCTCCAAGCCTTCTTGATATTCTCTGTCTAAATCTTCTTCGGGATCCATCAACGAATAGCTTGCAAGTAAATGATGATTCCCATTCTTCAATCTATCAAAGGTCCTTCCATGTAGATCTAATGCTCTTAGCACATAAGGCAGATTCTTCAGTTTGTTTCTACCCAAAACGTATGGGTATTTCTGAGCAACACCATCCACTTCATCCTGGCTCAATCCAAAATGCTTAAGCATTCCCGTAACTGAGATCACCGGTTTCTCAAGATCAAAATCCATGATATCAGGATTTCGAAGAATCAAAAGAGCAACATCTTCTTTCCTAACACCAAACCTACAAAAATATTCCACCTTTCTCATCAGAGCTTCTTCAGAGTATTCAACAAAAACTGACTTATTTCTACACATCAACTCCCACATCTCTTCATTCTCACAACCCAAATCGTAAAAAACCCTAACTTTCCTACTAATTTCGTGCCAAGACTCAACATTTTCTTCAAAAAGATGCAATGAATCAAATTCATCAAAAAGCCTCTTCAGCTTAACAAACAAACAACGCATATCCGAACCCAATTCACCACCTCCACATAGAGTACGAGGCATCGCTAAACAAACACCAATCACCGCAACAGAAGTGAATCCCATATCTTTAAACTTAAACAGCCTGGATTCAATCTCTCCAGGACTCTGCACAAAAACAAACCTTTCCTCTTTATACAACTTACCAAGCTTGTTCCAAGGAAACCCGAATTTAGATAAAGCACAAGCTGCATCCAACACACTCCGATCCTCATAGAAGAAAAATTTCTTCTCAGGCAAAAACTCGTTAACCTCGCTGTAATTAATGCCAATGCTCTCGAAGAAAAACTCGAATTCGTTAATTGGGTGGTAACTGAGATGCTTCCGAAGCGATTTGGAGAAAGTGGGAACAGAGAAATCAAGCTTAAGGATGAGGTTTCGAATCGAAACCGAGGCGTTCGTGGCAATGTGTTCGGCGTGAGTGTAGGAGAGAGACCTGGTTGTGTGGAGATAGTCTGTAATGGCTTGCTGGGCTTGTCCGATGGCTAGTGACTTGTACTTGGACGGCACTCTTCTATGTTTCGCCGCCGCCGTACTAAAATTGTGAGAGATCGATGAGAACTTCAATCTAACCATGAACATGGTCCAATTTGGAGGGGGATTAGGGTTTTCTCCACCGGTGTCTGTTCTTTTTTTTCCAACACCGTGGCCGTCTATACGTTTAACATAAATTACCGCAGGACCTAGGATTTTTCAAGAAATTACTCTTTTGCCATAGGCAGTTCGAATCTTATAATAAAATTGAACCGGACCAGAATGAAAATATATAACCGGGAGAAATATACTGGTTAAGTAGATTGAAATGTTCTCATATTTTATTGCATCTCACTGTCCGCACTCTCTTTACAATGAAAAATAGAGTAATTACAATGTTCTCATATGGCTTTGGACTACCAGCAGGAGATAACCGTATGGACCAGAACAGAATCTCACAAAGTTGTTGACAAAACTACTGGGCTTCGTTTCTTTCTTTCTCTCTAGTTTATTAGTTTCACTTCTAAGAACAATTCATCATCTTGTTTTTTTTTTGTCTTTTGATAAAACTCAGTAAATCACCTTTAGTGTTTTATCAAATGTTGAATGTAGCAGCATCGCTTACATATATTAAGGCTATATGCCTTCTTTTTTATCCGTATATACATTGTTTAACTNCTTCAATCTAACCATAAACATGGTCCAATTTGGAGGGGGATTAGGGTTTTCTCCACCGGTGTCTGTTCTTTTTTTTCCAACACCGTGGCCGTCTATACGTTTAACATAAATTACCGCAGGACCTAGGATTTTTCAAGAAATTACTCTTTTGCCATAGGCAGTTCGAATCTTATAATAAAATTGAACCGGACCAGAATGAAAATATATAACCGGGAGAAATATACTGGTTAAGTAGATTGAAATGTTCTCATATTTTATTGCATCTCACTGTCCGCACTCTCTTTACAATGAAAAATAGAGTAATTACAATGTTCTCATATGGCTTTGGACTACCAGCAGGAGATAACCGTATGGACCAGAACAGAATCTCACAAAGTTGTTGACAAAACTACTGGGCTTCGTTTCTTTCTTTCTCTCTAGTTTATTAGTTTCACTTCTAAGAACAATTCATCATCTTGTTTTTTTTTTGTCTTTTGATAAAACTCAGTAAATCACCTTTAGTGTTTTATCAAATGTTGAATGTAGCAGCATCGCTTACATATATTAAGGCTATATGCCTTCTTTTTTATCCGTATATACATTGTTTAACTTTTGTAGCCGAAGCTATATGCCTTCTTATCAAAAAGAGACTAGAAGAAAAAATGTAGTCAAGTACTGTCGAAATGTTGCTAGTAATCTAGTATTATCATTATGCATAGGTTTATTTCTAGCTTAAACCTCTACATTTTGACGGGAAATGTAGAAACTCTCAAAAAACTCAGATTAAAACTAGTGAGCAAAAGGGGAAAAAGATGTCTTGAGGAAAAAGTTAGGGTTTCCGCTCAAGAACAAGTAAAAGTAGAAAATTAGGGTTTTTTGTATTAATTGCTGGATGCTTTACAATGGAGAAGTCTCCTGAGGTGTCTGTATTTTATAGGTTTTAACCATAGTTTTTAGGTTTGTTTTGAGTCTTTTATTGAGTCAAAGTGTGCTTTTAGAGTCTTTTTGTCTTTTATGAGTTTGTACAGGTTCTAGGTTGCTTATGAAGGAAACTGAGTGTTTTGGGGATGAAAACAAGCATCTGGAGTCATTTTGGTGAAGACTGATCGGACTAGCAAGCAGATGGAGTGAACACAGAAAAAGCATCCTGGATCGGCTGATCCACATTCGGATCGACCGATCCCGAGCCCGACGCAACTTTTCCTTTTTTTGTTTTAAACCGACTTTTAGGGTTTTATTTTGATATTTAAGTTAGAGGCACGGTCTCCAGAGACATAAGCTTTATTTTCTGAGACTAATTTGTATTGAGAGCAAAAGGGAGAAGATCTCTAATCCTTCTTGACACTTTGGAGAAGATTTCTAAACCCTATTTTCTATCCTTTTGCAATTCAATTATGTTTTCTTCATCTTTGATTTGCAGTTTCTGCTTCTCCATGTCTGAGTAGTTTAACTGTTGGGTTTAGGGTTTCAGAAGGGTTTCCATGATTAATTGAGGCCAGATTTGTTAGGTTAGGGATTGATCTTATTGTTCTTCATCTATAGTTGTTCTTAATGCTTAAGCTAGATTGATCACCTAGATTAAGATCTTAGGTTTAATTCATCGGGGCACCAAAAATGTTGTTGAGTTGCTGGAAAAGAACATAGGTGAGCAAGGTGATCCTTAGCCAACGACAGTTGAAGTTGAGGCACCTTGTGAACATAATCAAACTTGAACTTATTGCTTGCTAGGATTGTTTAGATCCAAACGACAGTTTAGAGATTTATCAATTCCTTGCATAGACAGTAGGTTAGTTTTACATTCGAGATTTGAGTTCAAGAACGGTGTCTAATGCTTTCCCAATTTATCATCTGAATTCGTGATCGTAAACCCTAAAGATTCCTTACGCCTAATACCTTCACTTGATTTACAAACTTTCATTTAATTTCTGTCTTTGATCGGTTACTTGAAAAACAATCTTTCTTATTGCTTTAGCTATACTTGATCTGTATAATCTCATAGTGCATCGCTTGGTCTCTGTGGATTCGACCCTGAAGTGCTACGACGACACCACTAGATCGTGGTTGAGTGTACTTTGGGTTATTGATTTAACTTTAGATCAATTTGGCGTCGTTGCCGGGGACCAAAAAGTTGCCTTTGAAATTTTAGATTCACGTTTAGTCTAAGGTTTATTTTACCTTTTTTTTTACTGACTTGTTCTTGCGTTCTTCCTATTTCGTTTCAGGTGCATGCAAACAAGAAGCCACAAGCCTACTGATTTGCGTAACCTGCGAAACAAGGAGTTAGCACAGCTTGAACGCGAAAACCACAAAGCAAGAGCCCAGGCCAATCCTATGGCTGACAGAGATAACACAGGGGCTAACCCGCCCAATCCTCAGCTGGGAATCGTCCAACAACAGCAGAGGCAGCAAGAGCAAGCTGTACTGAATCCACTTGCAAGGCAAACCACCTTAAGGGATGAGGATGCTCACAACAAGCTATTTGCGAATCGGTCTGCGATTCAACCTCCTGCTCCTGCGAGACAAGACTATGAGATTAAGCACAGTCTCATCAATTTGGTTCAGAACCGTGTGTTTAATGGACTAGCATCAGAGAGCCCTCTAGACCATATTGAAGCTTTTGAGAGATTGGCTAGTACAACAAGGTCTAATGGAGTTCCATATGATTACCTCATGTTGACTTTGTTCCAATTCTCTTTAGGAGATAAGGCTTTGAGATGGCTAAATCTCTTGGACCGAGGATCACTTACCACTTGGGAGCAGTGTGGAGCAGCGTTTTTAAACCACTTCTACACTAAGTCACGATCAGCTATGTTAAGGAGCAAGATCAC
>NC_025700.1:1806937-1807754 GCF_000633955.1 Camelina sativa
GGAGACCTTTCCTAGCAACAGTGGGAGCAGTTTTTGACTTGCCTAATAAGAGGATAACTTTCTCTAACATTGATGATAAAGTCTTCTACAAGGCAATCACTGCAAATGAAGCTATACGACATGGCTCTTGTCTAGTTGTAGAACATGAGTAGAAGGTGGATGTCATGACAATGGGAGAGAATGGTGATAAGAATGAGGTCAACGAAGTCCTGGATGGAGACACTCATTCTTCTAAGAAGAGTTCTAAGAAGGTTAAGAAGAGAGACAAGCCAAAGATAGAGAGAGTAATACCAGATCTTCACATAACCTTGGTACCCCAGAAATATGTTACAACCATCCTCACTCCGGAGTTTAAAGAAAAAGGCCAAGAAGCAATGGATGGNTGATGCTCCATCTTAGGAGTGAACTTTGAGGATTCCCTTTGTGACACTGGATCCAGTGTGAACGTAATGTCTAAGGCTGTTGCAGAGAGGTTGGGGATTGATGATATGAAGGCTTCTAAGGTCTCTCTTAAGTTTGCAAATGCTGTTTCCACAACTCCACATGGTTTCATTAGTAATTTAGATGTTCGAGTTGGGAGTTTCTTGGTTGCTACAGATTTTCATGTTGTAGAAATGAGCGAAGGTTCTATTATGCCTTTGATTCTTGGGAGACCTTTCCTAGCAACAGTGGGAGCAGTTTTTGACTTGCCTAATAAGAGGATAACTTTCTCTAACATTGATGATAAAGTCTTCTACAAGGCAATCACTGCAAATGAAGCTATACGACATGGCTCTTGTCTAGTTGTAGAACATGAGAAGAAGGTGGATATCATGAC
>NC_025700.1:1808274-1816249 GCF_000633955.1 Camelina sativa
GCTCCACAAGATAACAAACTCGAATTGATGATGCAAGCACTGTTGGAGGGCCATAAGAAAAGTTCTGCTGAGATTAATGTCAAGATTGATAGCATGTACAATGATTTGACTGGGAAATTTGAGAGGTTGAGTTCACGTGTTGATTCCATTGATAAGAGAGTCTCTGCTATTTCTTCTAGCTCTAAGAACAAAGAGTCATGCAATGCTATAACACTCCATGGTGGGATCAACTCATTTTTGGCTTCCGCAGAGACGGGATCGATCAATCCTGAGACTAGACCAGCTGGTCCCATCCATTCTGATAATTCGAGTTTGATCCCCAGAGAAGTTGGATCGACCGATCCCACTTATAGATCGATCGATCCCGTCATTGACGAAGAACTTGTCTCGGAAAGTCTCAGATCGACCGATCTACATATAGAACGGTCAGTCCCTGTTGTAGGTATGGAAAATTCCAGCTCGTTTGTCTCTTATACAGATGCTAAGGAATCACTTCTTGTGGAACCAAAGCCCTATAGGCCACAAATTCCTTTTCCAAGAAGACATGTGAAGAAACCTCTGGATGAAAAGAAGTATGATCGGTACAAAGAAGTTATGAGTGAGTTCACAGCTGACATTTCCTTTACAGAGGCAGTAAAGCATATCTCTTTGTTTAAGAAGGTTTACAATGATGTTGTGGTTGAAGAAAAAGATTTGGTGGAGGTTAAGGCGTTTTTGGCTCTAGAGAAGAAGAACATTCATGCTCCAGCTTTGAAAAGACTACCCAAATTAGAAGATCCAGGAAAATTTGTTGTTTGATGCTCCATCTTAGGAGTGAACTTTGAGGATTCCCTTTGTGACACTGGATCCAGTGTGAACGTAATGTCTAAGGCTGTTGCAGAGAGGTTGGGGATTGATGATATGAAGGCTTCTAAGGTCTCTCTTAAGTTTGCAAATGCTGTTTCCACAACTCCACATGGTTTCATTAGTAATTTAGATGTTCGAGTTGGGAGTTTCTTGGTTGCTACAGATTTTCATGTTGTAGAAATGAGCGAAGGTTCTATTATGCCTTTGATTCTTGGGAGACCTTTCCTAGCAACAGTGGGAGCAGTTTTTGACTTGCCTAATAAGAGGATAACTTTCTCTAACATTGATGATAAAGTCTTCTACAAGGCAATCACTGCAAATGAAGCTATACGACATGGCTCTTGTCTAGTTGTAGAACATGAGTAGAAGGTGGATGTCATGACAATGGGAGAGAATGGTGATAAGAATGAGGTCAACGAAGTCCTGGATGGAGACACTCATTCTTCTAAGAAGAGTTCTAAGAAGGTTAAGAAGAGAGACAAGCCAAAGATAGAGAGAGTAATACCAGATCTTCACATAACCTTGGTACCCCAGAAATATGTTACAACCATCCTCACTCCGGAGTTTAAAGAAAAAGGCCAAGAAGCAATGGATGGTATGCTGAAAAAAATTCTGGAGCTTAAGCTGACGAATGGGAGAGCTTGTTCTGATATGAGTTCTCATTCTCCCATCACTTGACACCTGAAACCACGGTCAAGCTATAGACCTTAAACAAGCGCTTATGGGAGGCAACCCATGGGGTTTGTGCTGGTTTACCCTTTAATTTTTATTTGTCTTAGGATTTTGGTTTTGTTTTTAGGATTTATTACTGTGAAATCACGTCCGGTTTTAAGTGTTTACAGGAACAGGTTCCAAATGCAGAAGATGCGAAATTTTTTGTTCCATGAGCTTTGGATCGGTCGATCCTCCTTACAGATCGATCGATCCCGTTGGTTTGCTGCGGGTATCTCCAAGTTCAATAATGTTGCAGATCGGTCGATCCCACCCGAGACCGATCGGTCCCCACCCTTGCCAACACCACTCCAACACCAGATGCGAAATCACCGGTTTTTGTTTCTTGTCCTTACTTTTTCTTTTTCATTTTTCTTATTTTCTTTGTGGGATTCGTTCTTTTCTTGGTTTTGCACCGGGACGGTGTGAAGTAAGTCCGAGGGAGGGATGTCTCCAAGTTCCTAATATTGTTTTCTTTGGCTGTTTCTTTTGTTGAGTCAGTTTGTCGTGTCTAAAAAAAAAAAGAAAAAACGAAAAAATTTGGGAAACTATGATCATTTCTAGGAATCTTTTGCTTTGAGCTAACACTCTTATGATTGCTTTAGTACTTTTGATTTTTGAATGAAGCTTGGAATCAACATGAGCAGTCTCAACACGCCCCAAAAGACACTCGCCAAGGAGAACACTAAGTTGAACCAGAAGTTGTCTCTAGCTTTGATATGACTTAACCGGATTTAACTTCTTACCTTGGGGCTTGGTATACATTGGACATGACTCCTCCCTTCAAGCCTCCCGAGACATGCATCTCCTTGCAAAGTATGCTTCCCCTCTCTCTTCCCTTCAGTACTCAGTAAAAAAAAAAAGAAGAAGAAAGAAGAAAAGGATATAGGTAATAAAAGAAGTGAACCGCGGGTCGTGCGTAAACCCGTGCATCTTTCGGAACTCATGGAAACCTGTCCACCAGAAAAGAGCAAAGGATTGATAAAAAAAATAAAATGATACCCTAGAAAATTAGGGAGAAATCAATCCTTTGGAAGTGAGAAAAGAGAGAGGAAAGGGGGCATAAGAGGAGGTCGTGGGCGATAAAAGGTTGAAGGAGTCAATTAAGTTCAATGATCGATACTCCCATGGTAAGACCGCACTCTTTTACTAATCTGATGTAGAGAGACAACGATGGGGAGACTGAAGGTTCTCTAAGGTCGTGGAGTTCAGAGTAGGGAGTGTTGATCCTAATCATGGGTAAAGTACAGAAAATAGTTCTTGATTTGATGTGATGAAGAGTGCAAAGAAGAGGGTCCAAAGAATATGTGAGTTTCCACTTTCAAACCTTTTCTTTGTTCTTGAGTTTTTGTCTGTTCTTGCTTGAGGACAAGCAAAGATTCAAGTCCGGGGAATTGATGTGTCTGTATTTTATAGGTTTTAACCATAGTTTTTAGGTTTGTTTTGAGTCTTTTATTGAGTCAAAGTGTGGTTTTAGAGTCTTTTTAGTCTTTTATGAGTTTGTACAGGTTATAGGTTGCTTATGAAGGAAACTGAGTGTTTTGGGGATGAAAACAAGCATCTGGAGTCATTTTGGTGAAGACTGATCGGACTAGCAAGCAGATGGAGCGAACAAAGAAAAAACATCCTGGATCAGCTGATCCATATTCGGATCAACCGATCCCGAGCCCGACGCAACTTTTCCTTTTTTTGTTTTAAACCGACTTTTACGGTTTTATTTTGATATTTAAGTTAGAGGCACGGCCTCCAGAGACATCAGCTTTATATTCTGAGACTAATTTGTATTGAGAGCAAAAGGGAGAAGATCTCTAATCCTTCTTGACACTTTGGAGAAGATTTCTAAACCCTATTTTCTATCCTTTTGCAATTCAATTATGTTTTCTTCATCTTTGATTTGTTGTTTCTGCTTCTCCATGTCTGAGTAGTTTAACTGTTGGGTTTAGGGTTTCAGAAGGGTTTCCATGATTAATTGATGCCAGATTTGTTAGATTAGGGATTGATCTTATTGTTCTTCATCTATAGTTGTTCTTAATGCTTAAGCTAGATTGATCACCTACGCAGGATACCGATTTGCCAATTAGCCCCAAACAGTGTTTGTAATTTCGTTGCTGCTCTTATTATAGCGGCCGAAGTGGGAGTTGAGATCGGAGTCCAATGTTTCGAACAACTCTCGAGCTTCAAAATTTCGAAAAGCAAAGAGAATTGGGAGGTGAATATGAAACCGAAGCATAATTTCCTCCGTGGCAAAAAAGTTAGCAATTTCAAAAAGTGGGCTGCCCGCTATTTCTTTGTTCGTGTCTACCAATACTCATTCGAGAATCCGCTGGGCATCCATCAGAGAGTGTGGAATGGAAATCCGGGTAGACTTTTTATTTCCCGTATGTTTTGATCGATCACGCACCTCTAACTCGTTTTAACTTCTCGTTTTTTGTTTCGAGATCGTCCATACTGTCCAACACGCCTAGCCCGCGGTTATCAATCTGTTCGAGACGCACTACTATCCAACGCCAATCGACAGTGGGAGTTCATCACTCGAATTCGTGTCGAAAGAGCGATGGGCAAAGCGAGGACAACGTTCCCGAGTTTCGCGCGTTCGCTAGGGTAAACTTTGAAGCCTGCCGGATCATGCGTAATCGAGGCTAGCGCCCTCAAAATTGTGAATCCGAACTCCCTCAAAGAAGTTCGATCCGAGGAAGCCCCCGTTCAAGATATTGAAGAACATATCGACATAGTCGGATTAGAGGACTCCGTTGAAGCAGGTGACCCTCCTTTAATTCCGGATGAGGCCAACCCCCTGACTACCGAACAGAATGGCCCTCCGTCTGAAACTAGGGAGAGAAGACAAAAGAAGAAGAAGAAGCAAGATAAAGGGAAGCAAATCGGGGATCCAGAATTGCAACCCAGGGTGAATCACAAACGCTTGGCTGACGATGCCGGGTTGGAATCTGCTGATCGATTTCGTCTGAAGAGGGGAAACGACAGAACTGATCAATTTGCCTTTGACTATTTTGGTGATGGTCCCCTGGTCACGAGCCGAATAGCTTCCGGCGAATCCCATTTAATGGTCTGCATAATTCCTTTCTCTTAACTTGTTCGGATTTTGTATAGGCGAACTGACGCTTCTTCGTGTTTTCTCTTTTTATTTTATTGAACAGACTGCTGCTAAGATCAACAAGCTGACTCAGCTGTACGACAGGCGGCTGAAATCAGTTTTGACTTCTGGATTCGAGTTCGATAAGGTAAAATAATGCTTAGAACATGCTCGAAAGGTTAGTAAAGCCAAAGACGAGAGGATCAAGGAACTGGAAGCTATTCTCGCCGAAAAAGATGAAGTCATTGTGAAATCCGAAACGAGGATTGACGAGCTGGGTTCCAAGGCACTTACTCTCGAGGACGAGAAGTCCAGTTTACAGCGGGAGTGTGATGAATTGAAAACTAAGCTAGATGGCGAAGTCAACAGGCTTTGCCAGGATCGTCTGGAAAAAGTGCAACGGACAGCAAAAAAGGCACTAACCCGATTGGATAGAGTCAAAAAGCTTATCTCCTTGAGCAAAGTAGGGTAGTTTGCCCCAATGAGGATATGCTGAACCAAGCGTTCTGGATTCAGGAGATAGTGCGGTATTTGATCCGAGAAGGGATAGCAATTTCTGAGGAGCAGATCGCGAAGATCGACGAGAAGAAGGCTCAGGTCCAGGAAGATGTTGATGCGCTGGACGTGATCGAACTGGGAAAAAATGATCTGGTCATGTCTCCTGATCAGCTTGGCTTCGGACTTCTCCATCCTGGGATTATGGTTCCGAATTCCGTTCGTCACCAGCACGGATCCAATGCTGCCACTTTTCAGGCTAATCTGTCGGATGACTTAGATGTTTAACGGTTTTTATTTTTAATTAACCTCGAACTTTGTTGGACCCGAGGTCGAAAATTGTAATAACATTTCACTTTTTATTATGCAACAAGGAAATTTTGACGAAGGGAAAAGTTATTTTCCTATTTCGCGAAATGGGAGATCCATCTCCAGGGGCCAATATAAGTATCCCAGATTTCTCTCTGATTCACGAACTCGAAACGAAGAAAAATTCACAAAGAATGCCAAGCTCCGTCGGCAGTGTCGATTCCCAACGTTTTCGAATTTGAAGGCTATCGAAAGGGGGATGCCTTTTTATCCAAACATTCAAGCTCCATCGATGCTGATGTTCCGTGTTAGTTTGGAAGCGAGATCGGAACTGGAAACTTTCCTTGTTCGGATCGAAGAACGCCATGCTGACTATCGCAGACGACTTGCTATAGTGGAACAAACGCGCGACGATTTGTCACACAAACTCAAGCTTCTTGAAGCTCATCCAAGATTTTGGATCGAGAATGGTCTCGACAGAGTGGCTGCTATGCCATCGTGCTTTACCGAATATTGCCGAGAAAGCTACTACTCGGCGAACTCGGTGCCAAGTGAGCAGAGCTTTTCTCTGAGCGGTGAATTCAAGCCATCTGAAGTGAAACCCTTCTATATGAACAAACGGGATGACAACATAGAGACCGCTGCGGCGTATGCCTTTGTTCATCAGGTAACGCTCTTATACCTGACTTATAATGTTTCCTCTCCAAAAATCCATCATAACTAAAAATGTTTTGCCATCAACCATCTCGATGAGGCCGAACAGAAGATCAGGGCCTTAGAGTCTCGTCCCGACGAATGGGAGAAAACAGGACTTCAGCGGATATGGCCTATGCCAAAACGCCTGAGAGCAGATACTCGGAAAATTACAGCTGGAATTGCCCTTAGTTCCGAATAACTGATGTTCTTGCTGTTAGCGATTTGAATCACTTTATATTAATCACTTAAGACGAGTTGCGTAATAAATAAAAAACTTCATCCAATAAATGTACAAGAAGCAGGACGTCTCCCGGCTTATATCAAGTCTTTTTTGTGTTTTATATGTGAAAGTAACCATTCTCGGCTACGAAGAGATGAATTTGTGAAGAGGGACTTTTATCCTTAACGGAGTGTGTTTGTTCGGAGGGCGAGATGTTGGGCTCGACTTGTCTCTTTTGTTTTAAAGTTTGTTCGGAGGGCGAGATGCTGGGCTCGGCTTGTCTCCTTTGCTTTAGTTCGGGAATCGGACAGCGAAATTATTATTTGGATTCGGCTAACAATTCCGTCCGAACTAAAGGTCGGCTGCGAAATAAAAACCCTGGGTTTGACTTACCCCTACCAATAAAATTTAGATGCTGGGTGTGAAATAAATACTCTTGGTTCGGCTTATCCCTGCGTAAGTAAGTTTGTGTGTTGTGAGGCACTTTGATCACATGGCCAGGGGGTCAACGATTGAGTTCAGATCAAACTAAAATAGACTTTGGATTTTGAATATTCACATATATATTCCCTTTTTTTTTATATAGACATGTGGCGAGGAACATTGAATGCTTGCACGGTTTTTAATAGCGAATCTCGGGACGGCGAAAAATCTGCGGCACTCTGATTAGTGAATCAAGGGCGGTTGTTCTCGAAATTCAAGTATAAATAGAGGAAGAGTTGGATCTTAAAAAAAAATATGCCAGTTACTTCCCGATCTGCCTGGTTGAGGAAGGCCCGAGAAAGGCTAGCTGCCGCATTTAATGGTCGGGATGCGAACTTGCCAGATACCTCCCCTGTTCGAGAAACATGAGATACACCCCGATCTTGTGAGTTCGGTTAGATTCCCGAACCCATCGTGCCAGGAGTGTCTCTTTTACAATTTGAGCTCCGAGAGTACCGAACTCGTCGTAAAAGAATGGGTGCGTATATCAAGGCGCTTCGTCCGAAACTCAAAGAGTTGCATCGATTCTACCATTTGGAAGCGACCATTCAAATCTTTAACGGGCTTGTTGACGAGGGTTTACTCCCGGCACAGTCGATGCGGTGAAACATAGATCGCCTAATCGCCGAACATGCGGCATGCAAAGAAATCATTGACCGTATGGAGGTGCCCGATTTCCCTGACGACGACCGCGAGCCCCTGGGAGAGACTACTTTCCCGTTCGTAACCGACGTCTGTGCCTACCGAGCTTGTCTGTAAAGGTTGATCCGGTTCGTCAACTATCTGGAGTTGTCGGGTCAGGTTTTCCGTGAGCGCCATCTAGTCGAGGGGCTATGCGCCTTCCTGGAACACATGATGTCGGAGGGTACCAGACCGCCAGTTGGGAGGCTAGAAGCCTTGCAGCGGGAGCGAGAGATCTGGTGAACTTCGGTGAACGAACTGGCGGTGGAGGAACCGTTAGAAACCGATCTATCCGGCTTAGCTCCTATCCTGAGATTGCAGGACCGTCCATAACGGTAGAGGGCTTGCGGCAAAACTTTTGGATTGGGCTCCCCGACAGGAAGCTTGCCGCCTAGGCGTCTAATTGCATGTCTCTATTTTTTTTTTTTTTTTTTTTTCTAAAA
>NC_025700.1:1816508-1836887 GCF_000633955.1 Camelina sativa
TATCTGGAGTTGTCGGGTCAGGTTTTCCGTGAGCGCCATCTAGTCGAGGGGCTATGCGCCTTCCTGGAACACATGATGTCGGAGGGTACCAGACCGCCAGTTGGGAGGCTAGAAGCCTTGCAGCGGGAGCGAGAGATCTGGTGAACTTCGGTGAACGAACTGGCGGTGGAGGAACCGTTAGAAACCGATCTATCCGGCTTAGCTCCTATCCTGAGATTGCAGGACCGTCCATAACGGTAGAGGGCTTGCGGCAAAACTTTTGGATTGGGCTCCCCGACAGGAAGCTTGCCGCCTAGGCGTCTAATTGCATGTCTCTATTTTTTTTTTTTTTTTTTACTAAAAACTTTGTTCGATGGCGATATTGCCGAACTGAATGTAATCGACTCACACTCAATGAGAATTCCAACTCTTTTTCTGTTTTAGTTAAGTTGTTTTTTTAGTGTGTCTAACTGAATGCAATCGAGCCACATTCAATGAAAATCTCGACAAAAACAAACTTTATTAAAATTCTAGCTGCATTCGTTCAATCTTTAACAAAAGATGAAGAATTGCCTACGTACCCTGAGAAGGGATCAAGCCAGTCGTAGTTCGTGGTACAAACGAAACATAAGTAGAGGTTGGGTTCCCGAATCGCCTAACAATAGTAGCGTTTTAAATGTGTTGCATTCGAGGAGTTCCGAATTGGTTCTCCAGACATGGTCATAAGCTCGTAAACACCGGGGCGAACTGCTTTGGATATGAGGTATGGCCCTTCCCACCGAGCGCCGAGTTTACCGGCGTTGAGTTCTTTGGTATTCTTGTAAACTTCGCGTAGGACCAAGTCACCCTCGCTAAAATGCCGCTGACAAACAGTCTTGTTAGAATACCTAGTTGTCGCGTCTTGGTAGTGTTGAATCTGAACTAAGGCCTGGTCACGTAATTCTTAGACGAAGTCAATTTGATCAACAAGCATGTCGAGGCGAGTGCCTCGATCCCATATGCCAGAGAAAAAGGGGATTGTCCTGTAGATCGCCGAGGGGTTGTTCGGTAAGACCATAATACACCATCAAGTTGATTTGCCCACGCACTGTTCGTCGCCTCGGCTTGACCGTTCCCTTAGGAGTATCGGGGGGTTGATGTACTTAGGCGGATCTGCCACTTACTCAACAAATGCCTGGTAATGAGCGAAGTGAACTGCGTACCATTATCGGTGATGATCTCGTAAGGTAATCCGTGACGACATATGATGTTCTTCCAAATATAGTTAGTCATGTCCAAAGATTGGATCTTGGTGTATGACTCCGCTTCGACCCATTTGGTGAAGGAATCGGTGAGTACCAGTATGAACCTCTTGGATCTTGACGGCGGCAGAGGGCCTACAAGATCCATGGCCCAACGCATGAAGGGGTACGGAGCCGTAACAATACTTAGTAGTTCGGGTAGAACGTGACTTTGGCAAGCTTCGTAGTTCGCCGAAAAAGCTTTGCAATTAGCAATCATGGTCGGCCAGTATTAAACATCGTTCTTGATTTTTAAAGCAAGCGCTCGTCCACCTGAGTGGTTACCACCGTCGCCTTCTTATACCTCCATCATGATTCTCTCGGCTTCTTCGCGACTGACGCAGGTAAGGAAAACGCCGGACGAGCTGCGACTGTATAGGTTGCCATCCAAGAGAATGTATCTAGCACTTCGAGCCTTGAGGCGCCGGGCTGCCCAGCAATCTCGCGGGACAATTCCTTTGGAGATATAAAGCTTAATCTCGACCTGCCAATCATCAGGTGGTTTTGTGACATCCGTCAGATCATTTATTGGCTCGTCAATTTCCATTGGAACCGAACTGTCATTGATGACAGAGACCAGACTGGCTAGATCGATGTTGGGCGTTTCGACGCACTCGACAGGGATTGTGCACCGCAATTCTGGATCCGAGCAATTGGCCAAAGATGCAAGAGCGTCTGCCGATGCGTTCTCACTTCGCGGAATCTTTATTAGAGAAAAAGAAACGAACTCTTCAGATAATGTCCAGACCAATTTGCGGTATGTTCCCATTCGCTCTTTCTTAGCGTCGAACTGACTGAGTACCAGCTGGGAATCACAGAAACTTGCAGATGCGCTATTTCGAGTCCCCGTGCTAACCGGATCCCTGCTAGAACAGCCTCGTAGCTATCTCGTTATTGGATGCTTTGAAATTGAGCTTCAGTGCTTGTTCGAGTACTTTGCCATTTTGAGACTGGAGAATGATCCCCACGCCAGATCCCTGGTGAGATGACGATCCATCGACGAACATGGTCCAAGGCTCTTCCTTGGGTGTCAGATCGTCGAGCTCAGGGAAAAGGTCGGTAATGAAATCGATATCGTATTCTCTCAATTCAACCGCCCACTTTGCCATGCGTCCAGACTGAAGGGGACAATGGAGGATAGTTCGGAGCGGCTGGTCGGTAAACACGACGATGGAATGTGATTGAAAGTACGGTCGAAGTTTACGAGCAGCGGTGATCACGGCAAGAGCAAATTTTTCTAACGTGGGATATCTTGATTCCGCATCGTTGAGGGCTTTGCTAGTATAAAATATCGGTCTCTGGTCGCCGCGGTCGTCTCGGACCAGTACACCACTGACTGTTGGGCTGGAAACTGAAACATACAGGTATAACGTTTTGCCGTCTTCCGGTTTGACCAGCACTGGTTGACTAGTCAGGTATTCCTTCAACTGCCGAAAGGCGATCTCGCAATCATCATTCCCATGAAAATCCTTATTTCCCTCGAGGAGCTGATAGAAAGGAAGGCACTTATCCGTCGATCGGGCAATGAAATAATTTAGGGAAGCGATCCAGCCGGTTAGAGGCTGCACCTCTTGTTTGTTCTTAGGGGATGGGAGGCTGAGTATTGCTTCAATCTGTTTGGGATTGGCCCTTATTCCTCGCTCGGTAATAATGTACCCCAAGAAATCACACGAAGTGACGCCAAACATGCACTTCGTCGGATTCAATTTCACTTGGTATCGATCCAAAATGTCGAAGCATTCAACCAGATGCTGAACGTGTTGTTCCGCAACCAGAGATTTAACCAGCATTTCATCGATGTAGACTTCCATAGTTCATCCGAGCAGATCGGCGAACATCATATTGACCAGCCGTTGGTAAGTTGCCCCAGCGTTTTTCAATCCGAACGGCAAAACTTTATAGCAATAGGTCCCTCTATCCGTGATAAATGTCGTTTTTTCACGATCTGTTGAACTCATGGCGATCTGGTTGTATCCTGAGAAAGCATCCATGAATGAAAGCAATTGGTTCCCCGTTGTGGCCTCGACGAGTCGGTCTATGTGCGGCAAAGGGAAGCTATCCTTAGGACACGCCTTGTTGAGATCGGTGAAGTCCACGCAGACTCTCCATTTTCCGTTCTTCTTTTTTACCACGACCGGGTTGGCCAACCAATCCGGGTATTGGACCTCCTTTATTAGATCTGCTTTGAGTAGGCGCTCGACTTCGTCTTGGACCGCTTTCGCCCGATCCGGACCCAGGCGCCTGCGTTTCTGCCTAACTGGTTTGAACGTTGGGTCGATATTAAGCCTGTGGCAGATGACGTCGGGGCTGATTCCGACCATGTCTTTTGTCGACCAAGCAAAAGTTGAAGACCGAGACTGCAGGAAGGCGATGAGTTGTGTTTTAATATTGTCTTCGAGTTCGGCTCCCACCCCAACAGTTCGCGTTGGGTCCGTTGGATCAATGTTTACTTGGATTATTCGACATTCTGGAGATTTGAGTCGGTCTCGCTCTGGCTTGCAAGGAACGAAGAGATGGTCCTGCTCCGACTTGTAGGGACCGAGGTGATTTGATAGTTTTCCTTTGTTTCTTCTCGATGACGGAACAAGTACGGGCCATCCTTTGATCACCATACAAGATAGAGATCCCTGTTGGGCTAGGAAACTTAAGGCAGAGATGGTAGGTTGACGGTACAGCTTGCATCGCGTATATCTATGGTGATCCCAGGATAGCGTTGTAAATTGGGAGTGCATCGACGACCAGAAATCTAGTTTTTCGAGTCACTCCTCTGACACGAACTTGCAATTTTTATATTGCCCATTGACATTTTAGCGATCCCGTCGTATCCGGTCAGTGTTCGGTTCTCGAGCTTGATCTGCTAGGGTGTGACACCCATCTTCTCCAACATATGCCAGAACAGAACGTTTACGGTGCTTCCAGTATCTACCAAGACTCTTTCGACGTCGAACTCGCCCATAGTTACCTCAACGACCAGGGGGTCCGAATGGGGGTGTTAAATCCCTTTGGCATCTTACACGGTGAATGATATGGGATCCGAACATAGTGGGGCTCGTCTGAGGTCGCTTGCAAACTGCAAATCTGGCGTGCCCTCTTTTTTAGTGCCCGAACGGAGTCGGTGCAATCCTCTGGTAGGCCAAGTATCATGGTTATTCGGCCTCGATGAGGAGAGTTAGCTCGCTCAGGGTTCTGTCCTCGTTGTCTTTTTGGGGGAGCGGGTAGCTGGCCTTCCTGGGGCATCTCTTCTTCATGGTCGACAAAACCCTTATTTGCTGTCTGTGGAATGTGGTTAATCGGGTCGTTTTTTGCATAACCATGACCGCCTGCTCCTCGACCACCATTAGATCGACCGCCACGCCAGCCTCCACGGCGATCTCTCCCTCCTCGGGGACCTCGGGGTTGGAACACATCTTCCACTATGCTCGAAAGATATTTTCCATAGAGATAATTCTTCAAGTGCATACACTCGTGCGTGGAATGACCGAGTACCATATAGAAGTTGTAGTATAGTTCTTTTGGATCAGAGGACGACTTATTTTGTCCGTCGACTTCAGAAACTGCGTGAACTATCCCCTTCTTTCGTTCTTGAGGATCGTCGTGTTTTCGGGGCTCGTGGTATTCCTCCCGATTCCTGACTTTTATGGGGGCTGCTGGTGGTTCAGATTACAACTTTCGCGGCCAGCCGAGCATCTTCATCCTCCACGAGTGCAAATCGGGAGGATCAGTGTAGTGTGTCGTCGAGGTCTTTGGGTTCCGGGATGTTGAGGTCTTTTCTTAAGGCCGAACCGGGAATTAATCCTTTTCTGAAAGCGGCGATTGCGGCATCTTCTGGGACGGAAACGTTTGCCAGTTATTCTTTAAATCTGCCCAGGAAACTTCCAATAGGCTCGCCTGGTTCTTCTGCCATCTCCCAGAGGTCTGAACTCGTGATGCCTCGTTCGATGAAAATTCGATAATGCTTGAGGAAAGCTGTCATCAATTGGGTGAAATTATCAATCGAGTTTGAATTGAGTCTTGTGAACCAGGTTATGGCGGGATCGGAAAGACTATCGACGAAAAATTGGCAGTATACGACATCCCTCTGTTCGTCAGTAAACCGTGCCTTGGCCGCGGTTGCCATGAATGACGTCATGAAAAGGACCGGGTCTTCAATTTGACATTTGGTACGGCGGTTTGCAAGATACGTGGTGTAAAAGGGGTACGACGAGTGACTTCGACGATCCTGTCGATCTCAAGGGCTGTGCTAATAGCCCGATGGAGGAGAGAATTCATGCCGCGGATTTGCGACTGGATTTCCTCAATCTCGAGGCGGGGTCCCATGCTTGTCGAATGGGCGGTTTGGACAAACGGGGTCTCGCGGGTCCGTGAGTTTGGACCCGTCGGTTGGATGACCGAAGTCGCCAAGGGACGAGGATTTCCTCGTTCCGCTTGATTGACTATCGGTATGTCTGAGAAGTCGAGACGACGCGTGAGATCGCTTCTCCTGGTTGCAGGCGATTGCTCCGTGGAAAGTGGTGATAGGGTTGTCTGAGTCACAGCAGCGTCAACTCTTCGGTTAGTGTCGGAGATCATCTGGTAGATCTCCTTGGTCATGGTACCGAACAAGATTTTGAAATCTTCCGTGGAGACAACTTGCGGAATTGGTACCGGCATCGTCGCACGATCAGAGGAATCCTCGGTTCGGACACCAGGCTGATGTTCCGTAAAGGGCGTCGTCTTCCGGTTCGTTGGGTGTTCGTTTGAACGTTCTGCTTCGAGATCGTCCGGACGTTCACGGGTTCGCTCCATCCCCTGGTCAAGGGCATCTTTGACACCGTCCTCAGCTGGAGGTTCGTGACATCGGATACGCTTGAGGAAGTGCAATTTGCCTCTGTGTTGGTCATCGGAGACATCGTTGCTAGTTCTTGAGAAATTGACTTGTAAAGACGATTTTGCGTCCCCACAGACGGCGCTAATTGTAGAAATTGGGTTTCACACAATGAATTTGTTTGAAGGGGGAAACAAATTCAATAAAGTAATCTCTCAAAGAACTCGGATTAAAACTAGTAAGCAAAAGGGGAAAAAGATCTCTTGAGGAAGAAGTTAGGGTTTCCGCTGTTTCCGCTCAAGAACAAGTAAAAGTAGTAAATTAGGGTTTTTTGTATTAATAGCTGGATGCTTTACAATGGAGAAGTCTCTCCCCTTTTATACAGTTTCATTGATCACATAATATATTAACTTTTCTTATTGTCCAGAATGAGATATGGATAGTTCCCATCTCTTCCTCAAATCGGCCGTCGGGCGAATTAGGAAGTCGGCTTCTCATTGATGGGCTTAGCCTCTTTGTCCGAACAGGCCTTCATGTAGATCCTTAACCGGATTTCCGGTTAAGTAATCAATTTATTTTTCTAATTTAGAACGGTATGTTGGGGGTGCTAAATCCCGCACCAACAGAAAAGTAGTAAAACTGCAAATCGTTTGAATTCAAAAACAGAGTTTTTTAGTGAAGAAAGATGAAAACAAACAAACCCCATATTACTGCATGAATTCAAAACACAAACCCAAAGTCTTTTTATAAGAAAACAAAAGTATCATTTTAAAATACTTGTGACCTGCTGCTACCAGTTATCACAGAATCGGTATCAGTCTTGAGACGTGTCACACACCTTGTGGGCTTCCTTCATGCTTCTTGAAACGACTAACCGCTTTTGGAAGCTTCTAATAATATTTGGGGAGCTTTGAACTGACTTCCTTCATAAATTATATGACTTCCTTTCGACATCATGTTAGCATTTCCAAATATGTAATATAAATTTTCAAGTGTGTAATGTGAATTTTCATGTTAGCTAGAAAAAAAGAATTAAATCCCCCTTACCAAGGACATTGTCCACGCAAAGTGATCACTTAAATATATCATCAGGTGGGACAAATCTACAGATGCTCTAGTTTAGAAAAAAAAAAAGCAACGTCTTACAGTACTTTTAAAACAGTTTTGATGTGTTCAATTTACCGCGAATTGAAAAAAAAATTGGTTGAAAGTGAATTTTCTTAAATCTTAGTATCGTACAAGTACTAAGAGTATCATTAGTGGAGTAATCTTCTATGATTACTCTCATCTTAAAAAATTATATAATTAATACTAAATTAACTAAAGCAACCCTAAGAGTAACCATGCAAAATCACTCATTTACTAGAGAATTCCATTGATGGTTCTCTACCATATAAATAATATTTTTTTTTAATTTATGTTGTTTAATTTTAAAACTTTAATTATCTAAAATGACGAAATAATTATTTAAATATTTTATATTACATAAAATAGAAAACAATAAAATTTTACAAATTTTGGAATATTAAACATATTTTACAAAATTTGGAATAGTTAACATATATTACAAAAGTTGAAATATTAAACATATTAAACAAAATTCGGAATAAGATTTATTTTGCGGTTGCCCCAAATTTTTGCCAGATATGCTCAATACGGTCTTTTCCAAATGATCATGCATTTGTGTATAGTTGTTGGCATATTTGTAGAATACGATAAATCGACTTGGGAACTTCCTTCTCCGTGATAGAACTCTGTTGGATAGTAGAAATTGTATTCATGTCATTCGTCTTCCATTATCATGTTATGCAGGATGATACATGCTCTCATTATTTTCCCTATTTTTCTTTTATCCCAAAAAGTGCGAGATTTTTCACGGTTCCAAATCGAGCTTGCAAGACTCCAAATGCACGCTCCACATCTTCACGACATGCTTCTTGATTTTGAGCAAAGAGTTTTGCTTTTCGACCACGTGGAAGTGTAATGGATTGGATGAAAATTGCCCATTTGGGATAGATACCGTCAGTTAGGTAGTACGCCATTTTGTATTGCCTTCCATTGACAACGTATAAAACTCTCGGTGCTCGGCCCTCTAGGATATCATCAAACACCGGTGAGCGGTCCAAAACATTGATATCATTTAACGTACCTGGTGGTCCGAAAAATGCGTGCCAAATCCATAAATCTTGTGACACCACAACCTCTAGTACGATAGTCGGTTTTCCAGATCCACGTGAATATTGTCCTTTCCATGCAGTGGTACAATTCTACCACTCACAATGCATACAATCTATGCTCCCTATCATTCCGGGGAAACCGCGATGTTCTTTAATATTCATCAATCGTTGGAGGTCTTCCGCTGTAGGTCTTCTGAGATACTCATCTCCAAACAGATTTATAACTCCCTCAACAAAATGTAGAAGGCATTTGTGGGTGGTTGTTTCAGCGAGTTGTAAATATTCATCCATCGCATCTGTCGCACATCCGTATGCCATCATCCGGATAGCTGCTGTGCATTTTTGAAGTGCTGAAAGACCGAGCCGTCCAGTAGCATTTCGTCTTTGTCTGAAGTATGAGACTCCATTCTCAATAGTATTAACAATACGAATGAACAATGGTTTGTTCATTCTAAAGTGACGGCGGAACATATCTTGAGTATAAGTCGGATTCTCACTAAAATAATCATTCCATAATCAAGTGTGGCCATCTTCGTGGTTTCTATTAATGTGCACCCTTCGGCCTATAGGAGCTGTTGGTACTTCCGGATGAGTGTAGTTGTATTGGATCTCCTCCACTATACTATCAACTTCCTCCTCTACCATTTCATCAATTTCTTCATCAGAACTCCAATTAGACATTTTTGTACTAAGTTTTATTTTGTAATGGAAATGGGTTTGTGAAAAGTATCTAAACTTTGTAACACAAACTTTGTAATGAAGATGTTATTTTGTAACAAAACATGTGAAAATAAGAGAAAAATAGATGAGAAGAATCAGAAGAGAAGAAACGGATGAGAAGCAAATGCAGTTGTGATAAACTTGTCCAATATATAGACTTACAAAAGACACACAACCAAATACAAAATTCACAGGTTGGAGAAGTCATGACTGTCCTTGCAAAAGACATACAACCCTTACAAAGGGCAAAAGACATACAACCCTTATAAAGAGCAAAAGACATACAACAAAAACAAAAGTGAAAAGCTGACACACATTACAAACAAAGACATTCACGGGTAAAAACATAAACACCTTCAACCCGTGATAACATTCAAACATCTTCCATTCACTTCACATCAAACTTGTTTCCCTTCACGTGACATCAAATTGAGTAGGCTGAGTAGAGAAAGGAGGGTTAAATTGAGTAGGTTGAGTAGAGAAAGGAGAGCTAAATTGGACATGGTGAGAGGTTTGTGCAGAATTAGCAGAAACGTTGGAATTTTTTTTGAGAATTCAAAAGATCCATGAAATTTTAAGAGTCACTACCAAAAGGGTTTGGAGAATCCATTGATTGTGTTGTAGAGAAAAGGGTAATGGATTAGGTTAGTGTTTGTTTATAGTTAACATTGGAGGTTTATATTGAGGTGAAGGTTTGTTTAAAGTTAATGAGTGGTTAGTACAAAAGAGATATACTTTTCAGTATATCTCTTTGAATAGACAGCTGGAAACTTTTTCAGGAAATCTTTAGGTTCAAAAGCACATGAAAGGTGTGTTTAAAGTTAAGACTAATTTCAATTTCAATCATTTTGGGAATAAAACAGTAAACTATTTTTTTTTTTATTAAGATTCAAATCAAATATCTCCTGCATTTGATAAAAAAACAAACAAACGGTTTATGAAAATTTTCATACGGTTAATTAAAATTGAAATGTGACATAAAAGGAACAAGTTATGGTTTATGAAAAATTTCAAACAATTGTTAGAAAACACATGAACAAACGGTTAACCCAAAAACATATCCAAGCCTAACCTAAGAACAAAAATACAATGACATAAAAGGAGCATACCTTTTCAAGTAAGAGATTCCACTCCTAATGTCAAGTTGATGAAGACCACTCTTCACCATCAAACCCCATTGTCCGGTTGATGTAAACCTCGCACAAAACAAGACAAAAGAGTGAATATTTATCACACCATAACAATTACAAAACATCAAACTAAACTCAGCTACACTCCTAAGAACAACACACATGTTACATTTAAAAAGCATCAAACATTATCACAATCAAATACAACAACAGCCGATTCATCTCAATACTACTAAAAAGACGACTCATACCTTTTCATCCGAAAACCAAATAACTCAAACTAAAATATTTGAGTTCCAGATACAATTACATTACAAAAGATTAGATCACTGTCTTGTAAACCTTTAAAGCACCAGAAACCGTAAAGTGTTATTGTTTGTTCTACTAGGATCAAAAGCATGGTTACCTCTACAATCTAAACACACAAAGACGGTTCATCCCTATACAATCTAAAACACAAGGAACAACTTTCATCTTATGAGACAAACAATCGATTTAAGCCGAAACATGTAATCTCTCCAAACAAATCTCAAAACCAATTGAACATCTAATCAAATCGATTTTAATCCTAAACCCTAACATTAACAACATGCAATAAGTAAGAGATGAGAAGACGTAACCTTCTCTCCTTATTCGTCTCCCAGTGGATCTTGCCGTCCGCTTAACGCCATCAGAAGAAACCGCCACTGTCGTTGTCGCAGAAGGAGGTTGCTCGTCGTCACAACCGAAGCGTCAAATCTTCCGGGTTAAGCCGATCGCAGTGTCCTTCGCCTTCCTCAACCAAAATCTTCCTGTTTTAGCCGGAAAAATCGAAGGATTCGAGGTGAATCGACAGATTTTTCCGATTTCCACCGTAATCGCCGTCGATGGAGTCGAGTCGCCTTCTCTGTCGAGAGAGAAGAAAGAGAGAGAGTCTCGAAACAAAGAAAGAAAAAAATGGGAAGAAAAAAAAATTAGCTTTTGTATTTCTGTATCATCCAATCCATGTGTGCCATGTATCGTTACTCTTAGGTTGCTTCAATTGCTAGCCAAAAAATCAATACTCAGACTAATAGATTTGGATATACATTTTTAATTACAATTTTGGGGCCAATCTAAAGAAAAATCATGAGAGTACTTACCAGTAATGGTGGTCTAAATAGGCTGATAAAGGCCCAAATAAAATTCATCGACTTTAGTGGCGGACTAGTGTTTTTGTTTTTTTTGATGTCACGTGCGAGTCACGCGGTGGTGCCATTCATAAGAAATGATTGAGGCTTTGATAAGCTCGTGAGTGGGTGATGGCCCAATGGTAAAAAGGTAATTTATAAGTAAGATTAGTGAAAAATAAGAAAAGGCAAATCGCATCCGCATCGAATGATTGGGAAAGAAATTGAGAGTGTCCGGTGAGGGAGGGACAAATGAGCCACGCGCGATAACGTAAGACCACGTGTCCTTTTCTTTTTTCCTTGTTTCTTTGACACGTGGACTTCATCTCATGTGACTACCCACGTGATTTCTCTGACATACAAAAGTTTTTCTTTTTTTTTTTTACTCACGTGGCTTTCACTCGCTTCTGTCCCTTGCAACTGTTCTTATTTTATTTTTTTAATTGAATTAAGTTTCCTTAATCCCTAATATAGATAAGTCTGATCATAGAACCTTATATAGATTAGTCACTACCTATAATATATTACTTCTGATAATCTGTGTGTTTTCAATCATTTCCACACGATTTTGAGTTTAAGGTGTTTGCGTTATCAGTAAAATCTAAACATTACAAAGACGAATGTACTATTCATAAAGTTCGAGACAAAAGCCACACGTTAGATTTCAAAAGTTTGTTGCAAGATCTTCTTTCTTCTTTGTAGAAAAAAAAATCTTAAAAGCTAAAGATTCCATCGATCTACATAATCAATAAGCGCAAGACTTTTTTCATAAAGACGACAATCTTTTAAGTCATGCGTGAGGTTTGTATTTCAAGTTTCATTTCATGGGATCACTGACATATAGTTTTTCAAGATTCATTTTATGAGACTTTGCAAGGGCCCAAACACACAAAACCGCTTAGTAATTGTCCCTTGTAATTGCATTTGTTAGATATGTATGTACTGTCCCTATATGGTTCATTTTATATTGAGATTGACAGTATACAATTCAAAACAATTACAAATGTCCGATTTCAACATTAAATGAATCATACTGTGTGAAAAAAACATCCCAAAAATGAATTATGCTTTATGATCGTTTCATGGTACTGGTGTGTGTAAGTGTAAATTGAGGATACGAAAACGAAAGTGGAAAGTACCAAAGAGCTTTAGCACATGGTTGGGCACGCACGTGGGACCTTTTATTTTTATATGATGTGATCATAATATTTGATATGTGGTTAAGAATCTACTCCTATTTCTATATAAGTATATATGTGGTTAAGAATCTACTCCTATTTCTATATAATCCCCTTTATAATAAAACGGAAGTACACAATACTGTTTTTGTAGACTATATAATTTTAATAAGTTGGTTATAAATATATTATAGATTAATTAATAGATTAATTGGTTACAAGTTAAATAGTATGTGTAACTTTAATTTATTTTCGGAAGATTTTATTAGTAGATCACGTTGTTTCCAAAAATCTTAAAGAAATATTTTAAAGAATCATTTGATATCATCTAACTTACCATATTAATTTTCTTTATAAAATTATTCATCAAATAAAATCCTTTGGTATCTAATTTAACATATTAATTTGTTAATTATCATTATACTTCACTTATCATTTTTATATATGAGTCTATTTTGTGAAACAAATAAATTATCATATTATTCAATATAATTAAAAAATAGTTTTATTTCCGTATATACCATAAGTTGAATTTTTAAAAACAAATAAAAATTGTTCAATCTATAAAATATTCAAACTTTAGTAATATTATTCTTTAAAAATGCTATTGAATTAAATTTTTTACTGAGTAACAGTTCAAAATCTGAATATTTAAATTCAATATCATATATTTTTTTGTTGAATTTTACAATTTTATAATATAATAAACTTTAACTAATTTATTTTGAAATATTTTTAAAATATTGAAACTTGAATATAAAAGTTAGAAACTATAAACACTCTAAATTGATTTTTTTATAGCAATGTCAATAATATGTCACTATAATATCAAGAAACCAAGTAGGTAAATATATTAAAATAAAAAGTATAACAATATATTAAATTACTCATAAAATAATAACTCACTTTTAAAAAACCAAATTTACAAAATTATGTCTTATAATGACATTCAAGTCATGATGTACAATATACTGTTGAAATAACTTCACATACATAAACTAATACAACATATTAAAATTTAATTTTAAAATATAAAATATACAAGATTTTGCATAGAATAAAATTTAACTAGTGTTATAGCACGGGTACTTATCTAGAATCATTAGCAATATAAAACTTACAAAATATGTGTCTTTTTTCAAGTTATCATATTTAGCATATGATTTTATTGTATAATATTTTATCCAAATAACTTTTTAAAACAATCACATAAATTATATTTTATATAAAAATTACAATATAAATAAAAGAATTTTCAATCCCGTGCTCTAGCACCTATCTTAATCTAATTAAGTATTAAAATGATAAGCTAATTATTTTAAAACGAAGCATTGTATACTAATCTAACGACCTCATTATTGGGTAAACATGATAGTTTTGTTGGTCGGCTGACATTGGATCCCCATCGTCATATTTGTTTCTTACCAAAGTCATGATGATATATATGACTAAACTTTGAGACCTATATCTCTAGGTTTTTCTTATCTATTTTTTTTAAAAAACGTCGTCTCATTGAAATGTCAAAAGAAGCGGGATATATGGTTTATAAAAAACAACTTTATATACAGAAATAACATGTATAAAGTTGGTGAATCAAAGGTAAAGAATAGAGGAACTTATCTCATAGCTAGAAGTGTAACATAAGAGAATCCGCTACACTCCTATATAGCTTCTGGTCATCCTGCCTGGTTAACACAATTCTTCCTAAATGAGGTCGTTATGTCCTCTATCCTAAGTGCTCCGTCTCTAGACAGAAAATTCTTTGTTTTTTTTTTTGTAAAGATCATGGTTTATATAACATGCATCTCCTTAAACTAGTCTTTGAGATTTTAGTCTAGTGGCTTTTATTGAGCGAGGACTTATCTCAAGTCAAGCTTCTGTTTGTAAATGTTTCAGCTTTATATTCTAATTTTCTAATCAATATTATCGAGTGAAAAAAAATTACAGAAATAACAGTTATATATATACTTTGGCATTAGTTCAAAAAAAAAAAAAATATATATATATATATATATATATATATATACTTTGGCATTGACTTAAATAAAACCCACTTATAATATTTCTGGTTACATATATATTAACGGTCCGAATCGTAACCACGGATTTAGTAGTGTGGGAGAAACGATTTGAATGTGCGGTACGATCTAACTGCGGTACGTGCAGCACAAATGTATTTGCGGGACAAGTACGGTTACTGTAAAATAAATGATACAAAATAATGTTTGATTGGTGAAAAACAATTGGCAGTACGGATTTTATATTATTTTATTAATAATTAGTATAATATATATTTTTATTTGTTTTGTATTAATAAATATATATATTTTAATTTCTGAATTTAAAATACCAAAATTTATTTAAAATTAAAATTTTAATAATATATATTTATTATTGAATCAGTTACTAGTTCAATCATAAAAAGTACAACACAATAAAAAAACCATTATCTATATGATTTACAAATTTATTCATAATATCAAACTCTAGTTCCAAATTCATTAAACTAACAATAATAATTATATATATATGTCAAAAAATATATATAGATATAAGTTATATTTTTTGTATAAAAGAGTTATTAAAAATAAGTAAAAAATATTACCTATAATACAATAAGAAATAATAGTGAGAGGAAGATAAATTTGTTTTTTTAATATAAATATATACATATTAATTATATTAATCAAAAAGTATAATATTCTGTGTGGTATTTATAAATCCGTTGGATAAACACTTGTTTTGAGTAATTCCGCTATTTTTTTTTTGATAAACGCCCACATGCATTATTTGTATTGGTTGGTGAAATATTTGCTTTATTAATAAATTCTTGAAAAAGGCCCCACTTTTCTGTGTACCATTCACGTCCTAAGGTTCTAAATTACCTTTTATTAGTTATAAGTTTAAAAAGTCTACACACTAATTTAGTTCAAAACAAATATGCAGCTGGCATATAAAATCAGTGATGAGAGAGTATAACAGTTTATAACTTTATGGTCTTTTGATCTTATATTCTTATCCAACATAATGATTAGCACAAATGGCAAAACTATCATCATATATTATCCATAGAAATGCACATTTTCACATATACATATGATTTAAATTCATTACGTCCCATTGAATATCGATCTAGTAGTACTACTAAATTAATTACAAACTATAAAGTCACTCATGTGGAGATCTTGATACCATTTGGACCTATAGTACTACAATTTTACTATAATAAGGCGTCGTGATGTACACGCTGAAGATAAAAAGCGCGTGGGAGATGAGTTCAAATGATTGTTGAGAAGTGGGATGTCTGGTCGTGGAGGAACAACGTTACACCGCACGAGTGTGGTCACTTGGGACCACGTGTTGCCACGTCTACAGAATCTCACATGCTCATGCACGTGAACGTAGTGTGACCTTTTATTTTTCCCTCCCCATGGCCTCCCCACTCCACGTCTTTCTTGTTCGTAGATCTCTTCCCTGTCATGCTCACTCGCTTTTTATTCCAGATTCATTTGATTATAATTTAATTTGTTAAAATCCACACACAAATTTTAATCCAAATATTTGATTCAAATATCCACTAACATCTATATTCATAACATAGAAGGGGAAAAAAAAACATAGAAGGGGATCCATATTTTCTTTTGAAAATTTGAACTATTATTACTTTCAATAGATCGGTTACATTGTCATTGTACAAACGTGGACATACGTCTAAACGGAATACGTCGATCAATCAAACTTTTCTTTATGTTCATATTTGGTCTAATGATTTATCGAAAACAAGATGGACCTACTATTTTTATTTATTTATCAAATATATACTCAACTACTCATATATGCCAATGCTACTGTATTGGATACTTCGTTTCATCAACGGGTCCAACATCTTTTTCTTTTTTAATTCGTATCGCTCCATTAGTAGGCGGTGCTATTACGTATGTGATGTCTGAAAATATCTGTAAATGCCCATGCTTGTTAAATTTATTGTAAAACATGATCTCTCCACTATAGTATGTACGTAATAATAAAGAACTGAATCCAGCTTTTATGTTTGTCGAGAATATCAACACGTCTCTTTCTCACGTGAAGAAAAAATATTCGTATATACTAACGAAATACTAGATAAAAATCTGACGTACGTATACAAAATTTAAGAAGTATCTGATTTCTGCAAAATATATAAACTTTAAATCCTCAGTAAAATATATGTAAGTTTAGGAACCGTAAGTTTATCTTTGATCAGGTATGCGTTGAGAAAACCAAAAACCCTAGCTTCCAAGCTCATATAGTCATATATATTTTGTTCTCATGTTATATATCGTACTAGCGATGCCACATATAGGTGATAGGTGTTTCATTAGTTAACTATCGCTATGGACTAGTAGTAACCAAATTAACAAAGACAGAAATCGAAAGTTTCGTACTTTTGAGTTTTGAGGGTAAACTCAAAGTCCTTTAAAATATGGACGCGAATTGAGTTTTATGTAAAAAAGTACTTCTAGAGATGCCTAAATCATGCCACACCCATGTTCATGGATTGTTAATATATGGTCCTCCATGTACATTATTAATCATTTTGTTGGCAAATTTTATTTATATTTTATCTTAGAAAAATTTTACCCCAAAAAAAGCAATTAAAAAAAAGGAAAAAAACGAACAAGGATTTCAACTACAATTTGTTTAGCTGATTTTTTATATAATAAAGAACAGTTTAACTATGAAAAATGTCTTTCACAATCTGGGAACAAAATTACGACTCTTTCAAAGATTTTCTAGAATCCGTTTTTTACTTACCAAATAGTAGTAAAAATGATAAGATGAACTAGAAAAAAATTGTTCGTGCAAACAAAAGAAAGAAAACAATAAAGAAATTATACTTTTTTTTCTTGTTAGTAAGCGCCCTTTTTTATAGTTTATGATGAGATAATTGTCTCTCTCTTTATTTTTCTTTGTTTCCAAACTATAATAATTATACTCTTTTGTCTCGTAAAAATTAATGTTTTGGGATATTTTTTTGTCTCACAAATATTGATGTTTTGTAAACTTTAATAAATAATCATTAGAAATATTTAAAATTTTGAATTGTTATTGATTTACAATTAAATAATATCTATTTAATCAAAAAAAATAATATATTTAAATTCAGTAATAATTGTTTTCTTAAAATGTGTAAAAGCTGGTAAACATCGATCTCTATGAGATAGATTGATTATAAAGCATGAAACCTAAACACTAGTTAAATGTCCTTTTCTCATAACTTCGTGTAAAAAGTAAAAACAAACCAAGAGGGTTATTATTATGTAATGTAATGGAAGTCACATGCTTAAATTACGACGCTTTCTCGAGATATGGACCGTTCAACTTCAGATCCACAATTATAATCTGTACCGTATATACGACCTGGCGTACGTATGCATCCGTGCTTTCGTTTATAATTTACTTGGCTTCTCTTTGTATACATTTTTTCTTGGCTCATTACAAAACTACATATATATATATAACCAATACAATTTGTCAACTAAAAAGTATTGAAACTCGCTAGGATAAATATAAGTACCGCGTAGATTTTGGTTAAGTGATTCAAGTGATTTTGGTTAAACACGAGAACAAACTAAATAAGTTACGTTATAAAACTAAATAAATAAGTAAAGCTGACCTGTCTTGTCTGTGTAACTGCCGAAAGTCTTGAAGAGACTGAAGGCAGAAGAAGTAATAATGGCAATATAAATAACATATTGTAAGAGAGTCATTAATTGAATGATTTTTAATATAACTAGCCATAAAAATCTACCAACAACAACACTTGTCGTGCGTTTTTATTTATTAATGTTTGACTGACAGATGAAATTGATTATATATTTTGGTAGTATTGATACTGTAGTAGTAGTAACTCTTAGTATTAAATAAAAATAAAAAAAACATTGGGAAATATGAACAATAAATGAAGGAGGGAGGCATGGAATGGGAATGCATGTTGGATTTGCAGACAACTCAAATCCCATGCAGTGTTTAGGGCTTTTCTAGGCTCTCTGTAACCTATCTATACGACACCGTATCTCTGCCCCCCCCCTCCCTTCCTCCTGATTCCATACCCATTTTGAGCCCACCGCCTTATTCCCTACCCCCACCTCACACGCTCCCCATTCGCGCGTATACCTTCACGTTACCTTTACTAATTTATTCAACAATTTTTTTGTATAAAACCATTGTAAGAATATTACTCTAATAGGAATGTTTGTAAATATATACTAGGTTTTAACATACGGTACAATGTGAGACTATGTTTTTAAAAGTAAAATAAAAATATAATTTTTTAATAAATTAACTATATATATAACTAATGTTTTGTAAATTTTAAATATATCCTCTTTATATTTATATATTATATAGGTTTACCGGTTTAAAAATTTAGGTTTACCGGTTTAAATTATTAAATTCAGAATATAACATATGGTATACTGTAATACTGTTTGTTTATTTTACATCATCGTAATTTAATAAACTTAATTAGATATATCTAATATTCAAACGTCGATGGTGTTAACAAAATAATGAACTGATGATTTACTAATAGTTAATAAAATATTGTTTAATTTATATTAATATCCAAATTCATCCCGCTAAATATTCGAACACTATTTTTCTTTTTGTTTAAGTACAACATGCACGTTTTTCAAAATCCAAATAACGAAAATGCAAAAAAATAAAGTACTAAAAATCTTGTTAATCAAGTATACATTATCTTCAAAATATGTTAATTTTAGAATTGTTTACATATGATTCAGAAATAAATTACAAAATATAACAACTTAATATATATGAGTGATCGAGAATTTGTGTTAAAATGGAAAGTGTATAGACTATATAGCACTATTTACATGGTTTTGAATTTGATATACAAATTGCAAAATAATGTTAAAAACTAAAAAGCAAAGCTGCAAGAAAAAAAGAAAAGGTAATCTTTGAAAAAACGTAGGACCCCTCCATGGTCAGAGAGGGAGAAATACAGATATGATGATGATAACAATAAGGCATGATGTGATGATGATGATGTTCTCTTATATTTATGATGATGATCATCATTTAAAAATTATTAGTAAGATACTGTATTATTCACACTCACGAGCGCGTGGATTTTACCGACTGGTCTGGTCGCAGCTTTTTAATCTTTTCTCATTTGGTCAACCGTCAATGAGCGAGAAAGCCGCTTTCGTAATGAAAGCCACACAATTACGAAACAAAAAAGCCAATTAAGCTCTACTTGTGTGTATGTGTGTGGGTTTTTGTAAAAGAGCTTCTTTAGTTTTGAAACTCGGGTTAAATTAATCTCTTTATTTACTTATCTTTTATACTTAGTGTTTTGTTTTTAAAAAAAATAATTATTGCTTCTTACTACTATCTTCTAAAGTAGAAACTCAGCTTTTCTATTTTAGTAAAGATAAAGCAAGGTTTTCTTAAATCAATAAAAAACTTCACATGAAGGGATTTGGTAGAGTTTATTACACTTGGAAGAATCTAATAATATTTGAAAAACGCTCATAGGTTCTTTTATGATTATAAGAATAGTTACAACTTACAAAATACAAAACGGAAAATGAGATAAAAGAAAGAAGAACAAGAGAGAGAGTTGGACTTTTTGTTTTGTTTTTTTTTGCTTTAATAATTAACGTAACCATGGTTGAAAGGGGATGTGTGGTGAACGAAAGTAATAACTCCCTTCCCTGGTTTTTAATTTTTAACCATGGTTAAGTTTTGAATAAAGAGAGAGAGAGAAGGAAGCAGGTTTTTTTATGCAGTATATATCATCATTGAGGTAACAGAGGTCTCTCTGACACAAGTCATCATTGAAACCCTAAGCCTCCCCACAACCCCATATCTCTTTGTCTGAAAAAACTCTTTTGCATATAAATATAGTCACATATTGGCCATATCTTTCAAACTGTACTGCTGCACAAGTGTAGAG
>NC_025700.1:1837287-1862700 GCF_000633955.1 Camelina sativa
TCATTTAAAAATTATTAGTAAGATACTGTATTATTCACACTCACGAGCGCGTGGATTTTACCGACTGGTCTGGTCGCAGCTTTTTAATCTTTTCTCATTTGGTCAACCGTCAATGAGCGAGAAAGCCGCTTTCGTAATGAAAGCCACACAATTACGAAACAAAAAAGCCAATTAAGCTCTACTTGTGTGTATGTGTGTGGGTTTTTGTAAAAGAGCTTCTTTAGTTTTGAAACTCGGGTTAAATTAATCTCTTTATTTACTTATCTTTTATACTTAGTGTTTTGTTTTTAAAAAAAATAATTATTGCTTCTTACTACTATCTTCTAAAGTAGAAACTCAGCTTTTCTATTTTAGTAAAGATAAAGCAAGGTTTTCTTAAATCAATAAAAAACTTCACATGAAGGGATTTGGTAGAGTTTATTACACTTGGAAGAATCTAATAATATTTGAAAAACGCTCATAGGTTCTTTTATGATTATAAGAATAGTTACAACTTACAAAATACAAAACGGAAAATGAGATAAAAGAAAGAAGAACAAGAGAGAGAGTTGGACTTTTTGTTTTGTTTTTTTTTGCTTTAATAATTAACGTAACCATGGTTGAAAGGGGATGTGTGGTGAACGAAAGTAATAACTCCCTTCCCTGGTTTTTAATTTTTAACCATGGTTAAGTTTTGAATAAAGAGAGAGAGAGAAGGAAGCAGGTTTTTTTATGCAGTATATATCATCATTGAGGTAACAGAGGTCTCTCTGACACAAGTCATCATTGAAACCCTAAGCCTCCCCACAACCCCATATCTCTTTGTCTGAAAAAACTCTTTTGCATATAAATATAGTCACATATTGGCCATATCTTTCAAACTGTACTGCTGCACAAGTGTAGAGGCAGTGGCACAACATCTTTAAAGACACATATAGAGAGAGAGAGTGAACAAAAGAGAGAAGTCATTTATTCATTTTCTCGCTACAAATTCTTGAGAACCCGGACAACTTTTTCTTTCTTCTTTCTGGTTTTGGGTTAGGGGAAAAAAAAATGGGTGAAAGAGATGATGGATTGGGGCTAAGTTTGAGCTTGAGTTTAGGATTTAATCAGAAGGAGCCGTCTTCGAGGTCAAATCCAATGCCTTTGGCTTCTTCTTATTCATCTTCACCACACATGCATATGCATATGCAGCAGCAGCAGAGCAATAATTATAGCCATCCTCAAAAGAATCAGAACAGTTGGATTAACATGTTTCAATCTTCAGGTACCTCCTCTCAGTCAATCCATATTTCCCCTGATTTAGCAATAAATATTTTTTCAACCTTCTTTAAAATGATTTCTTACTATTCATATGAATCATATCCTGTTACTTTCTAATTAGTCAATATATATATATATATTCGCCACAAAAAATATATATATATATATTCATGTATAAGATGATATGTTTTAGATCCGATCTTATTCTTCTTAATATATAATTTAGTTGATATTTATGTGATTTTTAATCATTTTCGCGTGGTTATGCAATAATCGCGATTCTGTTAACGTGTAACGTGTGCAGAGAGAAACTCCGACATGAGATCGTTTCTCAGGGGAATCGACGTGAACAGAGCTCCATCGACGGTGGTGGTTGACGTGGAGGATGACGCCGCCGGAGTATCGTCCCCGAACAGCACCGTCTCAAGCGTGATGAGCGGGAAGAGGAGCGAGCGGGAGCTAATGGCTGCGGCAGCTGCAGCCGGAGGGGGTAGTAGAGTAGAAGACAACGAGATGGAGAGAGCTTCTTGTTCGCTCGGAGGTGGTAGCGACAATGAAGACGGTAGTGGGAACGGAGACGACGGTTCCAGGAAGAAACTCCGTTTGTCTAAAGAACAAGCTTTGGTTCTTGAAGAGACTTTTAAAGAACATAGCACACTCAATCCGGTCAGTGGCATTTCCGTAATTTGTTTCAAAAAGTTGACTCTTCTTATTTTTGTTGTCCATTGACTTTTTTCCCTTCTTCTGGGGCGTCGAATGCAGAAGCAAAAGATGGCATTGGCTAAGCAATTGAATCTGAGGACGAGGCAAGTGGAAGTGTGGTTCCAAAACCGAAGGGCAAGGTAGAAAATTCTATCTTATTGTTGAAGGGTTACCATCGTAAATTCATATAGTCTAGAAAACAAAACCATTAGTTATTGCTATGATGGTGATATGTGTTATGGTCCATTTTCTGACCCATAAAGATTATCCTGACGGATCCTAATGGGTCTCTTGTCTTAATTAGGAGGTTTAGGTAATGAAAAACAACTAATGTAAATCGGTTTGGGGAGAATTGTAATTCAGGTTTAAAGCAATAATTAATTAAGGTGATTGGACTGATGTGTGTGTGTAGGACGAAGCTGAAGCAAACGGAAGTAGATTGTGAATATCTGAAGAGATGTTGCGAGAATCTAACGGAGGAGAATCGAAGATTGCAAAAGGAAGTGAGTGAGTTAAGGGCTTTAAAGCTTTCGCCACATTTATACATGCACATGAAACCTCCCACTACGCTAACAATGTGCCCTTCTTGCGAACGCGTCGCTGTTACTTCATCACCCTCATCGGTGGCTCCTCCTGTGATGACGTCTTCGTCTCCGATGGGGCCAATGAGTCCGTGGGCTGCTATTCCTCTCCGACAACGACCTGCTGCTGGTTCTCATTAGAGAATTTGTCTCTTTATTTTTTAATAGTAGTAGAATTTAATTAGTCTAAAGATAATATAGGTTTTGGTGATTTGTTTTTCTATTATAAAGTCAAACGATCTTTGGAAGTTTTTTTTCAAGAGTTGTTGGTCCATGCTTTTTCTTTCCTTTGTTTTATTCAGTTTGGTTTTTGAAGCTGAATTACGGTATTATTGTCTAATGATTAACAACAGACTTATATAGTTTGGAGAAAGGCTTATGTTTGTCTTAATATAGTTGTAATTGTTTAATTGGGTTTGTTCCTTGGTACTTACTTAAGAAAGGGAATTTTGTAAAGATGATATAGTTAGTTAGACTTAGAAGTATATAAAGTAAAAGAAACAATGAGGGGGTTGTGATTGATGGGGCAAGCGTGTGTTGTTTGCATATGTAAGTAAATGTTTTAGCCAATACGAATATCGAGACATGTACGTGACATAACATAGCATTTGGTCTGTATTCGGAGATTTTTGGGTCCACATAGACGAAGTTAGAATCTCTTGCAGAGGACTGAAGATACGATATATGTATATATTTTTACCTCTCTTATGTCAAAAGATCATAACCGACAGAGAAATAGAAAATGAGAGGTACGACGAAGATATCTCAATACTTAAATTATTGGCAGAGGGCAGCGAAAAGAAAAAATATATATATACTACAGAAAATAGTAAATGGGCCTCCCTTTCCACAAGTTGAGTATAGGCTTTAGGGGGACGGTTTAACAAAAAATGAGTGAAGCCCTGATTGGTTCTACACACATCATACATGTAAATCTCATAATCTCATATTCGAGTATCATCAGTTCGCTGTAAATTAGACTGTCCAGCTCTTTACCGAACATTCTCCTACGAGGATCCATGACAGAATACATTGATATGAGTAAAAAAAATAATGAAAAGACAGCAAAAAAAAGGAAGTGTTAGTGCATTACTTGTTCAAAAGCTGGACTCTCTCGATTTTGTTCTTCAAATGCTCAATCTGTAGCAGCAACTGCAAGAACATAAGCACTGTAAAAACGAGAAAAAAAAGAAAGAACATGACAAGAAGTGAGTTATATAGATGCACTAACCAGAACTTCACCATCATGCTCTTCTAGTCTTTCTCCATAGCTAAAGCTGTGTGGTCAAGATAAATTAAAAAAAAAAAATTAGAACCTAGATTGGATGCATCATAGATCGGTAACTAATTAGTCAACAAAATATAAAATTATATGCAAAAGCGTGATTATGTACCTGCTCCAGAGCTCTCTCGAAATCTCAGTATCTAGTTATTTCAGTTCATGGTAACTTACATTGTCGAGCTCTTTACCAAGCATTCTCCTACGAGTATCCATCCATGAAAGAAAACAACGATATGAGTAAAAGAAATAATGAAAAGACAGCAAGAAAAAAGGAAGTGTTAATGCATTACTTATTCAAAAGTCCGACTCTCTCGATTTTGCTCCTCAAATGCTCAATGTGTAGCAGCTGCTGCAAGAACATAAACCAATATATTGCATTTTTCATAAATTTTAAATTGTGAATAAATATATATTTGATAATTATTTCTAAACAAATTGGTTAGTATATTATAAAGTGTTAAAATAAATATATATTTGATAAGATTAATATCTTGCATTTTTCATAAATTTTAAATTGTGAATTAGAAAATGAGCCAAATTTTTTGAAGTGTTGCTTATATAGGTTTATAATTATACTTAATTACTTATATTAGATATATATATTTTTAATAATTAAAACATACACATTTACAAACTTAAAATTCACAATAACCTATAAATACATATATTATATTTAAATTTACCTATCTAACCATATCACACAAATTTAAACTCTAAATATAATAAATGAACTACAAAAGAGATAACTGAAAAATGTTAGTAAAGCTAGTATTTTCGTAACATTAAACAATATTAAGTTATATGTATACTATACAATACAAATATGATTCATCCAAAAGGAATAAAATGCAGAATAGCAGTACAATCACGGATTCGAAATTGTACTTGTAACCTCAAATCAGATATTCCATAGCCAACAGAACTAAAGAAACAACTACTGCACAAGTACTGGGTAACCTTTAAAAAGGGTATGGGGCACGTGTAAAATACAATAGAACGGTGTGGTTACAAGACAATACCTCCTGCTAAATACAATATTATGTTTATGACATACACACAACATATAAAGGAGCATGAGTGCTAAATTAAATCAGATATTCCATCGTCAAAAGACAATACCTCCTGCTAAATATTTAAATCATTCACGTAGATCCGCCCCTGGCCACATCGGATGCAATTAAGCTCGCCAAAGATGTCCATCCAAAAGGTTTGTTTGCTCTTCTGTTGCGAATGATTTAAATATTTAGCAGGAGGTATTGTCTTTTGACATTTAAATTATGTTTTTGTTCGTCTCAGGTGAGAGAGGACATTTGGTGATCTTACCAAGTTAGACTTGATGGACAAATTAAAGGAATTAATGCATTAGCAGTAAGTACCTTCATCTCTTCTTGGTTCATGTGTCACGGTCTAGTTTGATGATTGTACAGGGGAAACACACGGACTGATATCATAGTTGGTAAGCACATCAAATGTAATTAACAGAGTAATTAAATCATAGGGATGATGCAATACAAGTAATTAAATCAACATAACTGATTTAGGCATGACTGATATTACAATTTTAATTTAGAAATATTTATCTAACGTACAAAACTTCTTGCCTTTTAATAAGGTTCTTGAGCTTTCTATTTCTAAATTGGTTAAGTATAATTATAAACCAATAGAAAGCTTAAGGTTTTAACACAAGCAAATAGAGCCTTAGCATATACAGCTTAACAGCTTGATAAAACCCAAAAGCAGTGAATCTAACCTTATCAACATAAGTGCGAACCATGGTTTCGATATCCTCAACGATGGTTTCAGGCTGTCCCTCTGGAAAACAAAGACGATATCAATAACCTTCATACATCCATCCAAGAATAAATAAATGGAAACCAAACGAAAAGGTAAAAGAATCATACCAACAGCAACCTTAGTTAAACCGGGTAAACCAACGAGGGTCAGATTCACAACTGTTTCCATAGAACACAACATAAAAAAAGAAGAAGCAAACATCAATGTTAGTTGCAAAAAAGAAACAAGTTTACTACGGGAAGTAAATAAAATCCACAGACTGTGATTAAAGCTGACCATTTGGAGAGAAGATACTGAGGTGAATAGGGACTGGAGATACCTGTTTGCTCTTTCCTGTGATTCTATATATCAGTCTCATCCTCAATTTCCTTGCGAACTAAAGCTGCAACACCAAAGGAAATCAAATGGACAATTTCAACTACAGTTCTTAACCAGACACAGAAACCAGAAATGACCTGACCACCAACGACGGCGACGGTTGGAAGAGCTTCCCAAAGAGAATTGAAAGCGTTATTTTCAAGCCAGACACGTTAGCTTCACCCGTGTCTTCTCAAGGAAATCTTGGATTGGATCACAAAAGATCATCCGTGGTTTTACCAAGATTTATCTTGGCTTGCTTCAGTTCCATTAGGATTAAATCAGGAGATGCCATGGGACTGTGATGGCAATGCTCATCACAGGGCTTCTAAACTCGTAACCCAAATGCATAGACAATTAATCACAGATTTTAGAAAATCTGCTGCTTCGAGCATCTAATATGGGCTCTACTACTCGAGAGGTTCCTAGTTACAGAAGCAATCTCAGTGTACACAACGATCAAAACTTACTGATGATCTTAGAGGCAGAAGAAAACATTCTACACGACCTTCAACTTAGTTACATGCATATACGTTGCTAAAAACATGTATAACCTCTACTTGTAGAATTCTATTCAGCTTCCACTCAATTTCAATAACAAAACGCAATTCAAATGCACAGAAGAAACGAAATGCAACTTAATTTCACATGCTTTCACAATAATCATGAACAACGGTCACCATCAAAGGAGCCTTTTTTTTTCCCTCATTTCTCGGCATTCTCAATCATCTTCACGAAAGCCTTAAATCCTAACCATCTTATAACATAAACCTTAGTTTTCAAAATTGGTAATTCATATAATCGCAACATGTGTCAAGTATATCGATAATAGTTTAACATGTGTGAATAGAAAATTTATTTAATAATTATAGGAAAATTAAAAAAAATCCTTAGAATAGAATTATTACAATTAATATTTTTAAAAGTATATAAAACCAAAAGTAATATATTATACCACTAATTCTAATAGGAAAGTTATCTATTAAATTACTAATTTCAATAGGAAAATATATGCAATTAATAAGGAAAATATTTGCAATTATTATTTATTATAATCATATAGTAAAAATAAATTTATACAGAAAAGTGATTAAAGTATGAAAAGGTTCAATGTGTTAAAATCAGTGATTAACATAATGTAAGAAAAATAAGATAATCAAAATAAGAAATTAATGTAATTTTCTTAAGTTTTTCAATCGGTGAATGATTTTTGATAGCGTATTCAATATAATGTTATTATATAAACCTTGGTTTTCAAAGTTAGTAACTCATGTGAACGCGACACGTGTCAATTTATCAATTAAAGATTTTGTCATGTGTTATACAAAAGCTTTGTTTTAACATATTTGTAAATTTTAAGAGATTAAAAATTTAAACAATTTATAAATATAAAAAGATAGTTCATATATGTATATAAAAAATAATACTAATTCTAATTTTACATTACCATTATAAAAAATAATTAAGAAAATTATACAATTAATTATTATACTATTATAATTAAATAAACTATACTGTCAATTATTAATCCTAAATGAAAAAGGATTATAGATACTCACCTTTACATTTTTTTTGGACAAAGAGATACTCACCTTTACATAAACAAATAATTTTTTCATAATAAAGTTTTTGAATTTTTGATTAATTTATGGTAATGTTAGACAAGTAGTAAAACTATTACTTATGAGATTACAAAATATGAAACAAATATATTTAAGATATTGTTACTTTTTCAAATATGAGATGAAATTAGTGTGAAAACTAAGGTTTATATAATAACGTTACCCTTCGCCAAACTTCACCGTCAGCCATGATTAGTGGGATTCGGAAGACGGGACTTCGTACGGTAGTTGATGGTCTTTCTGCAGTTTTGCGGATCAGAAGTTGTTGTATTCTCATACCGTGAAAATGGTTTATGAATTTTTTTTTTGGTTTTTTCCTTTTTTAAGAGCATTATCAATTCTAATGTAAATTCTGGTTAATGTCGAAAATGTTTTGCAGAGATTTTATGCTCCTAAGGCTAATCCTCCAAATCTTGCAATTAGAAAAACAACGCAAATGATTGCAATAAAAAAAGCAATGCAAATGATCGACTTGAATTAACTGACTGTAGATCAGCTAATGTCCTTGCACTCAGGCAGCAGATGCAAAATTTCTTACCCACCGGTTTGATATTCTCTCTTATAGGACAACTTATGTGATGGGATTTGATCTGATTTAAGGTTTAATTTATGTAATAGGATTTGATCTGATTTAAGGTTTAATTTATGTATGTAATGGATTTGATCTGATTTAAGGTTTATGTAAGTGATTATCTATAGATTATGGTTTGAGTAATCTTTATTTATCTCCAAAAAGTAAATAATTATTATATAGTAAATATACTAAATAATTTATATCTGAAAGTAGGATCAATCCTCACAAATTATATGTTTGGTTAGTTACGAAATTTTAAAATGTGGCAGTTCAAAAAATAATTTGAACTTCACGAGATTGGTTTTTGTTTAATATTCTTAAAATATTGGGATATTTTTTTCAATATTAACAATTATATTTTAAAGAACTAACATTGTTGGAAAACATTTGACTTCAGAACTTAAAAAAGCTAAAATTAAGAAGGATAAACTGAGATAAAAAGTATATCATAACCGAAAAATCCTATCCTTGATCCAAAATCAGCGTGTTTTGGTTTGGATATTATTATTTGGGTGAAATATTTCAGATCATTAGACCGAAGAAGAAATTGGTTTCATCAAACATTAAACAAAAAAATTAAATCCCAACCATCTTATTATATAAACCTTAGTTTTCAAAGTTAGTAATTCATATAATCGCGACATGTGTCAAATATATCGATAATATTTTGATATGTGTGAGAATAAAGTTTATATAATAATTATAGGAAAATTAAAAAATACTAAGAATAGAATTATTACAATTAATATTTTTAAAAGTATATAAAACCAAAAGTAATATATTATACCACTAATTCTAATAGGAACGCTATCTATTAAATTACTAATTTCAATAGGAAAATATATGCAATTAATAAGGAAAATATTTGCAATTATTATTTATTATAATCATATAGTAAAAAGAAATTTATACAGAAAAGTGATTAAAGTATGAAAAGGTTCAATGTGTTAAAATTAGTGATTAACATAATGTAAAAAAAATAAGATAATCAAAATAAGAAATTAATGTAATTTTCTTAAGTTTTTCAATCGATGAATGATTTTTGATAGTGTATTCAATATAATGTTATTATATAAACCCTGGTTTTCAAAGTTAGTAAATCATGTGATCGCGACACGTGTCAATTTAACAATTAAAGATTTTGTCATGTGTTATACAAAAGCTTTGTTTTAACATATTTGTAGATTATAAGAGATTAAAAATTTAAACAATTTTATAAATATAAAAAGATAGTTCATATATTTATATAAAAAATAATACTAATTCTAATTTTACATTACTATTATAAAAAGTAATTAAGAAAATTATACAATTAATTACTATACTATCATAATTAAATAAACTATATTGTCAATTATTAATCCTAAATGAAAAAGGATTATAGATACTCACCTTTAAATTTTTTTTTGGACAAAGAGATACTCACCTTTACATAAACAAATAATTTTCTCATAATAACGTCTTTGAATTTTTGATTAATTTATGATAATGTTGGACAAGTAGTAAAACTATTACTTATGAGATTACAAAATATGAAACAAATATATTTGAGACCAATATATTTAAGATATTGCTTCTTTTTCAAATATGAGATAAAATTAGTTTTCAGTTTTTTTGTTGAGAATTATGTTTTATTAATTTTGAGTTTTTATAAAATTTTAAGTAAGGTATAAATTTGATACAATTCACATTTTTTTGATATGAAAATTATAAATGTTATTCATTGGGATTGAGTGCATTGAATTAAAATCTAATTTTATTATCATGAAATAATATACAAAGAACAAAATGGAGTGTGTAAACTCTAAATCCGTTTAAAATAAAATCAAATGAAATAAAATTAATATTTTGAATACAACTTAAAATTTCATATCTTTTTTGTTATATCCGCGTTAATATGCGGGCCTAATCTAGTAAATTATACTATTTGGTGTCTAATTTCAAAATGAAAACACCGGGTCCAAATTTTAATAAATTAAAAATATAGGGGGCAAAAGATAATATTATCCATGAAATTAAAACGCAGAAGAAGAACTTAGGATAAAAGTGGATTCTGCAGGAATCGCCGGAGGGAGGAAAGCTATGGTGATGATTTTATCAACTCCTCTCTATCCATGTCTTACACTTCTTCGTGAGTTCTTCTCTCTCTCTCTCTCTCTCTCAAAACTTCAATTGATCTCCCGATTTAGTAAGCTGGGCTTCTTGGGCAAAACAGGATTAAAGCATGTAAAATCTTGTAGGTGAAACAAAAGTATCGTTATCTCGGAGCAAACGCTCGTTATGTTGTTGTTCAGTGAGTGAAGAACCAAAAGACCAAAGGTAATTTTTGCAATTTTGAGAGATTCTGGTTTGATTCTGGTGATAAAGTCCGGTTTTTTTACTTTTTGAACATAAAATAAAAATTGCAGCTTGAGTCGGAGAAGTGTAGTTTATGTATTGGCTACTACGCCGTGTTTGTTGTTTCCGGCGTTGATTTCATCTGCGAAGACTAAATCTAAGAGCCCTTATGATGAGAGACGGTTACTAGAACAGAACAAGAGGATACAGAGAGAGAACAATGCTCCTGACGAGTTTCCTAACTTTGTTAGAGAAGGTTTAAGCTTTTTTTACTACTCTGTTTTCTTGTTTTTATTGGAGAGTATTGGTTCTTATTGAATGAACTTGGGAGCTTATTGGTCTTTTTGTTTGTGTTTATGTTTTTGTTGATATAGTGCAGGTTTTGAGGTTAAGGTTGTAGCTTCAGATAATTACGTGAAGGCTGATTCTGGCCTCATATACCGGGATTTCAATCTTGGTCAAGGTGATTGCCCTAAAGATGGTCAGCAGGTACTAACTTTTCTCTATGGTCCATTGAACAAACAACTTATTCTGGAGTTAGATTGTTTATGGAATTGGTTATACAACTTTGATGGTATTTGGATAGGTGATTTTTCACTATATTGGCTATAATGAGTCCGGAAGGCGAATAGACAGTACTTATATACAGGGCTCTCCTGCTAGAATTCGCATGGGAACCAATGCACTTGTTCCAGGCAAGTTATAAAGACATTAACCTTCCCTTTTAATAATATGATGTTAGTGTTAATGATGAATCTTCTCTGAAAGGAAACAGATTGAAGATTGTTTTGTGCGTATGCAGGATTTGAAATGGGAATCCGTGACATGAAGCCTGGTGGGCGAAGAAGGATTATCATCCCTCCAGAATTGGGACCTCCGGTTAGTTTCTACTTTCTACTTTCTACTCTATCCTTAACACTCAGTTCTTAAGTGTAAATGTGTTTAAACTGTAAACACGATTAGTAGTTCATAGTTAGGTTTAGACATCAGGATCATCCTCTACCAACAATGTTTTTAAATGGAATTACTAGCTTGAGGCTGCTCGTTAGNATTGGAGAGTATTGGTTCTTATTGAATGAACATGGGAGCTTATTGGTCTTTTTGTTTGTGTTTATGTTTTTGCTGATATAGTGCAGGTTTTGAGGTTAAGGTTGTAGCTTCAGATAATTACGTTAAGGCTGATTCGGGCCTCATATACCGGGATTTCAATGTTGGTCAAGGTGATTGCCCTAAAGATGGTCAGCAGGTACTAACTTTTCTCTATGTTCCATTGAACGAACAACTTATTCTGGAGTTAGATTGTTTATGGAATTGGTTATACAACTTTGATGGTATTTGGATAGGTGATTTTTCACTATATTGGCTATAATGAGTCCGGAAGGCGAATAGACAGTACTTATATACAGGGCTCTCCTGCTAGAATTCGCATGGGAACCAATGCACTTGTTCCAGGCAAGTTATAAAGACATTAACCTTCCCTTTTACTAATATGATGTTAGTGTTAATGATGAATCTTCTCTGAAAGGAAACAGATTGAAGATTGTTTTGTGCGTATGCAGGATTTGAAATGGGAATCCGTGACATGAAGCCTGGTGGGCGAAGAAGGATTATCATCCCTCCAGAATTGGGACCTCCGGTTAGTTTCTACTTTCTACTTTCTACTCTATCCTTAACACTCAGTTCTTAAGTGTAAATGTGTTTAAACTGTAAACACGATTAGTAGTTCATAGTTAGGTTTAGACATCAGGATCATCCTCTACCAACAATGTTTTTAAATGGAATTACTAGCTTGAGGCTGCTCGTTAGGACAACCGAAGCTCGTCTAAGACATATGTAAATCGATGTACATTAGTCTTTACAGTGTAAAAACTGTCTTCACCTTGGTTGATCATCCTTTTTGACATAACAATTTCCATTGTCTTTGGTCATTGGGCTCTAACCAGGTGGGACCTTCGACCTTCTTCAGCTCGAAGCAATTTGAAGTTTTCGACGTGGAGTNTAAGGCTGATTCGGGCCTCATATACCGGGATTTCAATGTTGGTCAAGGTGATTGCCCTAAAGATGGTCAGCAGGTACTAACTTTTCTCTATGTTCCATTGAACGAACAACTTATTCTGGAGTTAGATTGTTTATGGAATTGGTTATACAACTTTGATGGTATTTGGATAGGTGATTTTTCACTATATTGGCTATAATGAGTCCGGAAGGCGAATAGACAGTACTTATATACAGGGCTCTCCTGCTAGAATTCGCATGGGAACCAATGCACTTGTTCCAGGCAAGTTATAAAGACATTAACCTTCCCTTTTACTAATATGATGTTAGTGTTAATGATGAATCTTCTCTGAAAGGAAACAGATTGAAGATTGTTTTGTGCGTATGCAGGATTTGAAATGGGAATCCGTGACATGAAGCCTGGTGGGCGAAGAAGGATTATCATCCCTCCAGAATTGGGACCTCCGGTTAGTTTCTACTTTCTACTTTCTACTCTATCCTTAACACTCAGTTCTTAAGTGTAAATGTGTTTAAACTGTAAACACGATTAGTAGTTCATAGTTAGGTTTAGACATCAGGATCATCCTCTACCAACAATGTTTTTAAATGGAATTACTAGCTTGAGGCTGCTCGTTAGGACAACCGAAGCTCGTCTAAGACATATGTAAATCGATGTACATTAGTCTTTACAGTGTAAAAACTGTCTTCACCTTGGTTGATCATCCTTTTTGACATAACAATTTCCATTGTCTTTGGTCATTGGGCTCTAACCAGGTGGGACCTTCGACCTTCTTCAGCTCGAAGCAATTTGAAGTTTTCGACGTGGAGTTGCTCAGCATCCAGAATTGTGAGAGGAGGACAATAATAGGGTTCTACTCAGATGTCACATGCAGTTAACTTGCAAGTGATCTACATCACTAAAAGCTTTTTCATTGAATATGCAAAGAAACAAGAAAAAACCAAAATATTCTTTGCTTAGGCATCATTATAATCGTATGGGAGGGTTTCTTGAAGTTGGAGAGATGGAAATTACATAATTTACATTACATAGAGAGGTAAAGAACATGTATTGTAAAGTTTCGACCTTTTGTCATAATCATAGTTTACTTAATTACTTTTGATACTTTGGCTCATCACGTTCTAAGCGTTTGAAGCATTTTTGTTTTATTCCGTATTTCTCTCTGTTTCGTTTCCAAATCTGTGCGTCCGTCAAGATTGAAGACTTGAAGCAATGGCATCCCAAACTTTTTCTCTCCTTTTCCTTCTTTATTTCGTAAGTTTATATTTTCTATTTCAACTTTTGGCACTCTTGACGAAACACCCAAACAATTCAATAAATTGTCTAAAGATACATTGAAATTGGGAATGGTAGTTGCTCAATGCTCCTCACATTTGGGAAAGTTAATTACAGAAATTTCTTAAATTATCTAACGTTTGTAATATAACTTTTCAATATATCTTATTATATAAACCTTAATGATAAAATTACTAATTAACAAGATCATGACACGTGTCAATTGTATCATTCAGATGTTGACACATGTCAATTCTAAATTTATTAAAATTTTAAAAATATAAAAATGTAATAATTCAAAACCTACCATAAAAAGGTTGTATATAAAATTAAAATATAGAAAAGAAAACCTAAGTTTATTTAAAATCTTTTAAAGAAAAAAAACCTTTGTAAACTTCCAAATGTAAAACAAAACTATTAAAAGTTTATAAAATATTAAAGGCAATTATAAGAAAATTATAAAATTTAAACAGCTTTAAAATTTAAAAAGATCATTATAAGGAAATTATATATATAAATAAAATTCGAACTTAAAATATAGTTGATTTATTTTAATTTTAAGTTGCTAATTTTACAAGAAAATTGATTATTTTTTATATAAGATAAAAAATGATTGTGAAAATATACAATTAATTACTGTTTCTAAGAAAAATATGGTTGAAGTAAAAAAAAAAGATCGTCTCATATTTTTTTCACCAATCAAATAATTTATTCAAAAAACTGTTATTGTAATATATAAGGTAGGAGTATGTAATATTAATTTATGCGTTTTTTTAATATAAAAATGTTAAAGTGAAGAGACATATAATATGTTATTTAATGTGTTCATAAAGATAATTTGTTGGTAGTAGTAAAGACTAAAGAATATATTTTAACAGTAAAATATATTTGTGTGTACAAATACATTTTTAGTGGTAATGTATATAGTAGATTTGTAAATGGATATACATTAGTGTATTACAGAAAACAAAAAAATAACTATTTTCTATAACTAAAAGTTTATCTCTTTACTTTTATACATTGTTTTTACTTATGAAAAGAATTAAATATATATTCTTTGTTAAATTTAACAATAAATTAACTAAAAGTTTAACTTTGAACATATCTACAACTATTTTCTTTAACTAAAAGTGTATCTATTTACTTTTTTTTTCAACCAAACAATAAATTAAAAGAATTTCCTTAGTTAGTTGTTCAAGCTGGAGGGAAGAGGTTTACAAAAGAAACTTCAGAGATAAGAGAACGCGAAGCACATGCAAGACAATCTGTCTTCGTATTTGACGAACGGAGGATCCAAGAGATATAGAATAGTGGGAAGGATTCCAGCAAGTTAAACTCATCGAGCAGGTAGGAGAAAGACAGCCAATCTTCAGAGACTGCACAATAGTGAGTAACTCACACAATCAGTCTCGAAATGTTGACAAGCGATCCCTCCATCACGTATCCGCTCCATGACCGACAACAACGCTTCTAACTCTGAATGTAGGGGGAGGGCTCCGTCTTAGACACTTGGCCTCCAACAACAAGGTTCGCTCCTCACCAACACAACACCACCAGCCCAATCCTGAATGCACATTGGTTGCTTTCCAAGAACCATTAATCTGACAACCAGATGAAGAAATTTGGACCTCCGAAAACGGAGATGGAGCTGACATGACCGCCGTAAAAGAGAGCGCCTCTTCCCAGGCTAACTTCCCAAAACCTGAGCAATTATTCATTCGCCTCGATCTCTCAATTTGATTTTTTTTAGTTATGGCCTTCCAGATTGCCTATAAAGTCTATGATAATTGAAGAAGTTGATCAGAATCACCCTGTTGAGAGGCAACCTTTCAGAAAACAAAATCCAAATTCGAGTACACTGACTCATATGGAAAACCCTCTGGCGAGACCAGAGTCGGAGATAAATCTCAAACTTCACACGAGCGAGGGCATTCAAAGAAAACATGATTAATAGTCAACCGCATAGTCGCACCATTTACACCAAAATCACATTGGACAACTCAGTGTATCAATTTATTTTTATAGATATTTTTTACTTACTAAAAATATTTATTTTATATTCTTTGTTAAATTTAATTTTATTTTAAAAACTCTAAACTCGCACATCGGTCGGGTCCTAATCTAGTATATATATATTTTTCAGATTAACAACAAGATTTTTATTAAATTACCAAAACACCAAACTTGATGAAGTATTTGGAATAGGTAAACATAGTTTCATTTCACCACATAGCTCCTTCAACTCAAGACACTTAGAAGTTACATATCANCCCAAAACCTGAGCAATTATTCATTCGCCTCGATCTCTCAATTTGATTTTTTTTAGTTATGGCCTTCCAGATTGCCTATAAAGTCTATGATAATTGAAGAAGTTGATCAGAATCACCCTGTTGAGAGGCAACCTTTCAGAAAACAAAATCCAAATTCGAGTACACTGACTCATATGGAAAACCCTCTGACGAGACCAGAGTCGGAGATAAATCTCAAACTTCACACGAGCGAGGGCATTCAAAGAAAACATGATTAATAGTCAACCGCATAGTCGCACCATTTACACCAAAATCACATTGGACAACTCAGTGTATCAATTTATTTTTATAGATATTTTTTACTTACTAAAAATATTTATTTTATATTCTTTGTTAAATTTAATTTTATTTTAAAAACTCTAAACTCGCACATCGGTCGGGTCCTAATCTAGTATATATATATTTTTCAGATTAACAACAAGATTTTTATTAAATTACCAAAACACCAAACTTGATGAAGTATTTGGAATAGGTAAACATAGTTTCATTTCACCACATAGCTCCTTCAACTCAAGACACTTAGAAGTTACATATCATCACCACATAATCTCCTTAGAACAACACACACACTGAGTAGTTTACAAACGAAAGACACAAAGGTAACTCATTAATTGACATTAAGATGAGAGAAACCCCAAAACACCAAATCATCAAGCCGCCCATTGGTCGGACAATTCCCACCATGAACCAACAGGCCTTCCTCACCATCCTTAACCGCTGCAGTAAACGCACACCACCCGCGTTGGCTCGGCTTCTGCTCCTGTTTCCCACGCACAATCCTCTCCCACACTAACGTCTCTGTATCAAGCTTGTAAACCTCTCCACACATCTTCCCAGCTCCCATATGCATAAGCTCATGCGGCTCTTCCTCCCCACCATATATAACAATGAATTTCCCGTAAGAAACCGCTGGAAACACGCTTCTCGCCGACGGTACATCCCCGGTGGTCTCCACAGCAGTCCATTTCTCACTAGCCAGATCAAAACAATGAATGTCACCCAATTCATTACCATAATGAGGTCTCTTGTGAATGTCACCCAATGAATGTCAAGAAAACCTTATTTCGAAAAAACTAGCTACAGTTTTAATTAAAAGAAAAAACTTATGGCCAAATATGAAGTGTGCTACGCAAACCAGCTTTTGATTTTTATTTTTGTCAATATTGGCCAATGGAATAAGACTAGATATTTAACATTCATACAAAAAATAAAAATAAATAAATAATACTAGACACCCACATGAGAATAAATTATACATCACTCTCTATACTTTTCGTAGTCATTGTAATTTATTTGATTTTATTTTTTGAATTTAGATGCTCTAGTGAGCGCTTACCTTTCTCTGTTGATGGCCTCGCCTTATCCTCAACTTCCGGTATAATATTCATTTTAACAATCACCATAAACTCCTTTTCTAATCCTTTTATTCTCTATTTCTAATCTTTTTATATTTCCAAGTCCAAGAAGTTAATTACGATAACTCTCTAATCCAAGTTATCATTCGACTTCGACACTTTCAATGGTTTTAGGGAGATTCAGTAAAAGTTGCAAGAGAATCTCAAAGCCAACAATTTGGTTAGTGAGGACATTACATATTATGTTTTTGGTAATATTGACGACTATGAGGGTATAGACTTCGAAAGATTGGGAATAAATTTTACTCACTTGCCGCAAGGTATCCATTCTCAATTTTAATTGTCTAGTTCTGTATTCTAGTCTACACTCTTTATCATTATTAGTTACAAACTTACAATTCTATTCTGTATTTGTAGTTCATACCGCTATGGTACGAAAACAACTGGCGACAAAAAGATAATAAAAGCAGCGGTTAGCTGAACTTACGAGTACCTGGCCAAAAACAATCAACCTAGTTACCTTCTGTTCATCACTAAGGATACTGATATCTCCGCTATGCACAAAGCTATTAATAGTCATTTTCGTGTCCTTCTTGCTCATGGTAGTGGAACTATAACTCCTGAGCTAAGTTCTCTCAAAAGGTTCACATACTTTAGTGGGAATGGGAGACACTTGCTTCACGTTCTTCAGCCTAAGTATCAGATATAGTTTTATTTGGTTAGAAATCTATGTGCCTTTGTTAGCTCTCATTAACTCCTTTGGATCTTATTGCATTAAATAATGTTGAAATGTATTGAAAATTCCCAGATTTTTGCTACCTTTTCACTGCTGTCTCAAAACATGAATATTGATTTTGCCATTTTCACTCATTTGCAAAAACTTCGCAGAAGGCCGAATTATAAAAAATGTGTTCCTTTTTCATTTTGCACTTGTGGAATATTCTGAATAAAAATGTATTGATTTTGCACTTGTGAAAAAAAATATTTTGTCATAAATTTTTAGGGAAAATAGCCAAAAAGTACCTCATCTATTTTTTATTTGGACGTTTAATATCTGGTCTTTTTTGGTTAGAAGAATAATACCCAGATTAATAAAAACATATAATTTAATAAATCAAGAATTAAATGTTGTCATTTTCCTACTTACGATTTCTTAAAAAAAATAAATTCCAGTTTTACCCCTATTCATTTCTATTAATTATTAATTTATAAATAACACTAAATTAATTCTATGTTTTTAAATAAACAAATATAATTGTTAATAATTCATTATATCACTATTTTCTTTCTTTTAATTCAAAAAATACTTATATTTTATTTCTTTAATTATTTTTTAATATTACATTTTATTACCATTTAAAATAGAAAAACTCAAATAAATTAATGAGAAGAATAACTATGATTGTTCAAAACCGTTATCGGCTTTATTCTTTGGAGAAAATAAAATAGAAATCTGATTTAAAAGAACAAAAATAGTGGTAAAATGAAATATTAACAATTACATTTTTAATGCAAAAATCAAAAATTAATTTAATGTTATTTATAAATTAATAAATAATAAAAATGAATATGGGTAAAACTGGAATTTATTTTTTGTTAAGAAATCTTAGGTAGGAAAATGACAACATTTAATTCTTGAGGTATTAAATGACATGTTTTTATTAATCTGAATATTATTTTTCCAGCAAAAAAAGATCAGGTATTAAACGTCCAAATAGAAAAATAGATGATGTATTTTTTGGCTTTTTTTACTAAATTCTTATGTTTGTGTGCGCACATATATGGAAAAAGAATATGTGGTTGTAATGCTCTCGATCAAAGTAACAAGACTTTGCTGGTGTGGTCAGGTAGAAACATTTATCTGAAAGATCCAATCTAGTCATTAGGCCTCAGGACTTTGTGTAAACCGGATGGATTCTCCGGATTTAACAAGCACAAGCAGGCTATGCTTTCCCACGTGTACTTAAACATCCATGACTTAAGTAGACATACTCCTTTTCCTTTTATTTTGAAGTCTCTGACCTCTAATGAACCTTCCCAGGGTAAAGAAACTTGATTCCATGTCCACACTATGTTCCTGAATATTCTTCGAGTCATTGAGCAAGATTCAAAAGACATTAATGGTACCACGTTAATTACGTTGTCTTATGATCTGTAACGCTGGTGCTTCTTTATCAGAGAGGAGGCTAGAGAACTGGAGTCAGAATTTAGAAGCAGAAGTGATATCAGATGAGGAGATATTCCATTAAAAACAAGTGCAGATTTTACTTGTAAAACTAGTTAATCATGTCTCACCTGATATGCCAACCCAAGGGATCTTAGGCCACGTTCTGCAAATTTGTCGATTGTAGCATGTACCTTGTCCTTGATTTCTAATTTGTTGTGTGCCATATCCAAAATCTAGAGAAGGACAAATTATCAGAATAATCTCTCAGAAAACAATGGAAAGTTGTAATAGCTATATTATAAAGAAAGTTGACAGCAAAGGTTCTAACCTCCTCAGGAGCGCCTTTGCTGACACGGTGCATTTTGCCTTCTCCGTCTAAGTACGTTAATGCAGTTCTTCTATTAGCTGGACTGAATGGAAGAAAATGAAGTTCTTGAATTCCGGCACGTGCCTGAAGACAAAGTATCAGATCAATACATCATAGTTTCTATACGAGTTAGTTGTATCTAGTTTACGGAAAGTTGAGTCTTGAGTCAATACCTCTTTCGGGTCTGACAACATTGAAACAATTGCAGTATCGATAGCATCTTGGTTCTCTAAACGTGCAGCTCTTGCAGCCATAAGCACAGCCATATCTTTGTCAATGCCCCTCTTAAACACCTGTAACAAAAGAGAGATAAAAAAGTGCTTTTATTACATCATCGTCCCCAACCTATCAGGATCTGTAACTAACTAACTATCAAGTAAGTTGAAGGAAATATGCAAACCGCGATCAGATTCTTGAAGGTGTTTGAGATCAAATATGGCTCCACAAGCTGCACCTGCGTCTCTCTGTAGCTTATGAGATCCAATAAGATTGTAATCCCAACTTCCATCTTTGTAGCCTTCACTGAGAAATAGTTCTGTTTGCATTGTTACTGCCTACACAGTAAATTAACAGAATCACTCTTATTTGTAGTTTCGTTATTGCAGACACTAATAGACTAATTTCATTATTTCACTCTTATTTGTAGTTCAGTTCTACGGGATAAAATTTTTTTTGTTACATAAACACATGTGGATTTGGTGTAAGAGTAACTACTGATTCACAGAGGTAAAAATGCCTGGAGATTATGCTAATTTTAGGGAAGGGCCAATGGTAACCAAACGTCACTGATCCGAGTAGGAGATTTGCTGACCTGTTGGAGACGGTCCATAGTCCTCAAGGGCCTTGAGAGCTCAGAACAGTAAGTTCCTTTCTTGCCATCTGGCGTGTAAGGGCTACGTAACCTTATTTGTAGAGGAAGACAGTAAATTAATAGATACACTCTTATTTGTAACTTCATTACTTCAGAGACTAACAGACTAATTTCATTATTTCACTCTTATACCTCCTTACTCTCTTCTATAGCCACTGCGCTTACTACTAGTTGCTTTCTACTCGCTTTTCAGTCCAGTTTTTGGTCCCAAAGTAACAAATTTACAAATGTTAGAGTTTGAAATTTCAAGATGATGTTATTTGCAATGACATGATGATTGATTGGTATGTAGAGGTTGAAAATTGGAAGATAAAGTATCTATAGAGCATCTCAACATGAGGTCTCTTGTGATTACATTCTGATTGCTGATGATTCCAATGAATGAAGAGCTCAAATAGACTTTGATGTCTAATTTACTACCTGCCCTGTTCATATTTTATCTTCAAGTTTGTAACATTTTTTTTCTATTAGGTTGATGCAGTGGTATACCTAGTTGGCTAGTTGATGCATATGACAAAGAGAGGTTTGCAGAATCAAAGAAAGAGCTTGATGCCCTTCTCTCAGATGAATCTTTAGCAAATGTCCCTTTCCTCATCCTTGGAAACAAAATCGATACGCTGCATCAGAAGACGAGATTACGATTCAAGATGTAGAATGAAATATGTGAATGTATATTGTATTTATATGGGTGTGTTGCATACAACAAGATTTCTATATAAATCACAGCAAGAGATATAAATATAATTTATCAGATATTTTCCGATATTTAATGTTCAATATTATTTTAATGTAACAAATTTTATCATTATGTGTGGGAAAAAAGAGATGATCACTCAAATTTCGGTTAAAAGGGTAAATAATTCGCCTCCATTAAATCTAAACCTTTAGGCTCAGCCAGAAGGTTTCGGTTTCAATTTTCTTTATACTCACAAAACCCTAAACTCTTCTTGGTCTGTCTCGCCGACTTCTCTACTCCTCTCCAGAAATCGAGTTTCAAGGTCACCGGTGAAATTGTTGTAATCCCGGCGGTTGCTTCTTCTACTTTCATCTTTATCCTCGAAGTCATCTAATTTCTAGGGTTCCCCTGTATTCAAGTGAGAGACTTTGGCTTTTTCCCCTTTTCCTTTTTTTTCTCAATTCAGCTTCAGTTCATAGTTTGGTTTAGACTTGAGGATGTTCAGACTTGTGATTAGGATTTAGTTTGAAATTAATTAAGCTCATGAACTGAAGTAGGTTTTATGTTTAAGCTCTCTTAATAATCCTAGAGTTTTCGTGACTGTATTTGCAGAGTTAAGAGCCATCAAACATGTCGTCGCTGCGTAATTGTGTTCCACGGCCTGCTCATAAGGAGCGATCTCAGCCGTAAGTTTGGATTTGGTCTTCTTCTTTCTTCGTTTTTGTTTTACCAAATTTCTCTTTTTTTCCCGTAAAAGTTTGGATTTTTAAACGAATCAGGCAAGCGAGGAAGAAGTTTGGTCTCCTCGAGAAGCATAAGGATTATGTTATCCGAGCTAAAGCTTATCACAAAAAGCAGGATACTTTAAAGGTACCACTTACACACACACTCTCTGTTTGCAATTGTATGTTGGTTTAAGGGATTGATTGACTGGTTTATATCTGTGAGATAGCTAAAGAAACTCAAAACCATTTAAGGCATTATTCTTAGCTAGCTTGTGTTGTAGAGTTCAGCTTCTCTAACGCCGTTTTTATTCTTAATTTTACTTTACTGTAGATACTTAGGCAGAAGGCCGCATTCAAGAATCCAGATGAATTCAACTTTAAGATGATCAATAGTAAAACAGACCGTGGAAATCATAGACCAAAGTAAGCATATCTAATTTTGTCGTTTTTACCATTTCTTTTGTTACTCTCATGGTTCCTCCTTTTCTCCTTGGTCCGTAAAATTTTGACAAAGATATTGTTTTCAGGGATGAGGTAAATAAATACTCTGCGGAAGAGCTCATGATAATGAAGACCCAAGATATAGGCTATGTGTTCCAAAAATTGCAGAGTGAGAAAAACGTAAGTAGTCTTTCCTCTTTCTCAGCCCGCGAGCTTTCTGGTTACAATCATATTCATCCATTTCTTGTCTTTCTTCCATCTTTATCTTTTGTAGAAAATTGACAAGCTTACTTCATCACTGCAATGTACTGAGGGTCAGTCAAGCCGTAGACATGTTTACTATGCAGAAGACAGGTTAATCCCAACGTTTATTTAGTCCTTTTTTTACTTGGTGCAGCTTTTTCATACTTTTCTCTTTCAATGTGATTGTTCATATTCGACACTGGAAAACCTCGTTTCCTCAAGATTCAAAAGACATTAATGGTACCACGTTAAATTACGTTGTCTTATGATCTGTAACGCTGGTGCTTCTTTATCAGAGAGGAGGCTAGAGAACTGGAGTCAGAATGTAGAAGCAGAAGTGATATCTATGCCAGAGGGACCCCGAAAGATATACAAAAGTATGTCTCTGAAATGCATTAGATGTTTCCAAGGGTATCATATGGATAAGCAATACTCATCATCTTCTATTTCTTGAAACAGGAAAATGGATAGGTCCTATAGAGACCTTGAGGCACGGAAGAGCAGGGCTAATAATTTGGAGAAGTTATACGCAGATATGTCAATGCAGAAGGAATTACAGGTAATATCGTCAGTCTCCAAAGAAATAACTGTTTCTTGATAATGTTTAATGCAACTAGAAGTAGAACAATCTCTGATTAGAGGCTTTTTAAATGGACAGAAAAAGGGTCGCAAACGTAAGCTGCGTGAAGACGAGATACTCAATCCAAATGGTAAACCGGTATACAAATGGCGGGCAGATAGAAAGCGCTGAAGAAAAAGCTTTCATGGTTGTGTAGCTTCACATCAATTTTCTGATCTCTACTAAAGTTTATATAGCAGAGTTTAAATTATACCTTTTTGATCTCCAGAACCTGCAAGCTTTCATGGTTGTTTACTTTAAACCTTTTTGTTGCATATCTGGAAAAGTGTTGCTAATGGGATTGACGAAATTGAAACACATGGAGCCAAAATAGTTATGATATCGAAGATTTGAAGACTTTGAATGTTTTGCCCTCTTAACATAAAGGTCTCCGTTACAAAAAAGAGACTGTTTATTAATAGCAATAGTTAATGTGCACTTTTCTCTTTTAATTTGGCTTTTACCTAAAATGTGCAAATCTTACTCTAAACGACTGTTGTTGAACTCGGTTCTTATTTTGGTCTTCGATTTTTTAAAGAAGACTTTTTCGATTTACGTGAGAGCAGAAAAGGTTAGGGATTTTGAAATATACATGATTTCGTACGAGTTTAGTTTTTGTATCAAATCCTAACATTAAAGATAAACATCCCTCTTTGACATAAAACACATGTCATACATGGTTTATGATATTTGCTGTTTCTGCTTAAAAACAAATTATTCTTAAAAATTATATAAAAAGTATCAGAAAAGCCACTACTTAATTATGAAATAATCTTCACTATTAAAGGCATAAGACACATGTCGCCATGTGTTGATGATAGGCGTTATTAGTACTTAAATTTAGTCTAAATTTAGTACTCAAATTGCACACACTCTCTGTTATAGCAGAATATGTTTATGCAGTCTTTCAAGTATAAACATTTGTTGGTTTAAGGGATAAGGCCAGGCTATAAACGGAGAAAGGTAATCGCTCACTTGAGCATCTAAAATTCAAAAAATAAATCAAATAAATCATAATGACTACGAAAAGTATAAAGAGTGATGTATAATTTATTAAAACAACAATGATACATGAAACTGGTCTCAGTTGCTAGAGGCTGGGGATTGGATCATCAGACTCTTCCAAGTACTTCTTGGCGTGTAAGTAACATTTCTCCGATTATTCTATCTTTCCCGGCATAAACAAAGGATCATCAGAATACAGACAAATCAGTTTGCTCAACGCAATAATCTCGTCGACCAAAAAAAACATATTACTAAATTATAAAATAAACTTATACTAGATATGTAATTAATATTTACCAAAAAATTAATAATATATACATATGAAATTAATGATAAAAAATAATTTGACTTTTCAAACAAAGTAACATAAAAAGTTGTGTTACTTTATTTTTTTACAATTCAATGTAAATATGACAAAAAACAGTTAATCCGTTAAAATTTCATTATATTTTTCGAATCAAAATTTTAAATAATTTTTGATTTAATATACATATTACCCACGAAAAATCGATTAATATTAGTACCATTACATTATTTTTATAACGATCCATGGCGATATTACTTATCTTTATTCATAAACAAGGTTTACCACATTTTAGAACACTAGTCAAACCAAAAGAAAAACAAAAAAAATAACATATATCAAAATATTCAAAAGAAATGGTAACATTAAGTAAAAAATCTTAATTAACTTTGAAAGAAAAGAAAAGAGAAAAAAGAAAAAAAGAAAAGAGGAGTGGTAATTAGTAATATATAATGTACCGTGCAAAGGAGGTGATTGAAGCTCTCTTACAATTTGCGAATACCTATATGAGCTGTAGTTTCAACACCGCCCTTCTCGTCTCTTTCTCTCTC
>NC_025700.1:1862870-1865050 GCF_000633955.1 Camelina sativa
TTTTTTTTTTTTTTTTTTTCTCGAAAGGTGATTACTTTAAGGTGTGTTTTGCCCTCTTCCCTCTTTTGTGTGCTAAAAAAACAGTTTCTTTAGGCTCGCCTGAATTCTCTCCGACCATCATCATCACTCTTTCACTTTTTTTTCTTTCAATAATCTCCAATGGAGCTTTGTCTGAATTGAATTCGAATAGTAAAGGCCAGAGATTTGTGTTTCTTTTTTAAGTCTTGTCTATTCGAGGGTTTTTGTTCTCATTCTCAGTTCTGTCCATTTTGTTGAATTTGGTTTCTCTTTGGATTTTAGTTTTGGGAGCTAACCATTGGGTTATTCTAAATTTTACAAATTGAGGGAGNTTGTGTTACTTTATTTTTTTACAATTCAATGTAAATATGACAAAAAACAGTTAATCCGTTAAAATTTCATTATATTTTTCGAATCAAAATTTTAAATAATTTTTGATTTAATATACATATTACCCACGAAAAATCGATTAATATTAGTACCATTACATTATTTTTATAACGATCCATGGCGATATTACTTATCTTTATTCATAAACAAGGTTTACCACATTTTAGAACACTAGTCAAACCAAAAGAAAAACAAAAAAAATAACATATATCAAAATATTCAAAAGAAATGGTAACATTAAGTAAAAAATCTTAATTAACTTTGAAAGAAAAGAAAAGAGAAAAAAGAAAAAAAGAAAAGAGGAGTGGTAATTAGTAATATATAATGTACCGTGCAAAGGAGGTGATTGAAGCTCTCTTACAATTTGCGAATACCTATATGAGCTGTAGTTTCAACACCGCCCTTCTCGTCTCTTTCTCTCTCNTTTTTTGCCCTCTTCCTCTCTTTTGTGTGTTAAAAATACAGTTTCTTTAGGCTCGCCTGAATTCTCTCCGACCATCATCATCACTCTTTCACTTTTTTTTTTAATAATCTCCAATGGAGCTTTGTCTGAATTGAATTCGAATAGTAAAGGCCAGAGATTTGTGTTTCTTTTTTAAGTCTTGTCTATTCGAGGGTTTTTGTTCTCATTCTCAGTTCTGTCCATTTTGTTGAATTTGGTTTCTCTTTGGATTTTAGTTTTGGGAGCTAACCATTGGGTTATTCTAAATTTTACAAATTGGGGGATTTGTTTTGATCTTTTATGTTTCTTCTTGTTTCTACAGGTTTGGATTATAATCTATGCGGAGTAGGATCTGTTTTAATTTTGTATAAGTTATCACCAAAGTGGTTTTAATTTTGGTAGCTGCTAGAGGGATTTCTCATTTAGAGTGTGTATATTTATACATCTGATCAAAGATATGAGTCGTAGGGTGCGGCAGAGAGTGGAGGAAAAAGGAAAGAACAAGCTTGATTCACCAAGTTATCGTTATCCTGTGATTGGCAACGACGAGGATGTTGCACCTAAGGTTCAAGAGTATGCGGATTGGACTAGTTTGCCTTATGATACTGTACTTTATCTGTTTAATCGATTGAATTATCGCGATAGAGCTAGCTTAGCATCGACTTGTAGGACATGGAGAAGCCTTGGTGCTTCTTCTTGTCTGTGGAATTCATTGGATCTTCGTGCTCACAAGTTTGATCTTTCAATGGCACCTACTCTTGCTACTCGGTGTGCTCATCTTCAGAAGGTAAGGTTTCGTGGCGTTGACTCTGCTGATGCCATCATTCATCTCAGAGCAAGGAATCTGCTTGAAATTAGCGGCGACTATTGTAGGAAGATTACAGATGCTACATTGTCTATGATTGCGGCACGCCATGACGCTCTTGAGAGCCTTCAACTTGGACCTGACTTCTGTGAGAAGATCACCAGTGATGCTATAAGAGTTATAGCCTTTTGTTGTCCTAAACTGAAAAAGCTACGGGTTTCTGGCATGAGGGATGTTAGTTCTGAGGCTATAGAATCTTTGGCCAAACATTGCCCACAGCTCAGTGATCTTGGATTCTTAGATTGTCTGAACATCAACGAAGAAGCATTGGGAAAAGTTGTGTCTGTTCGCTACCTCTCTGTTGCCGGGACATCAAACATAAAGTGGAAAGTTGCATTAGATAATTGGGAGAAGCTACCAAAATTAACCTGTCTGGATGTCTCCAGAACCACCATTGACCATATTGCAGTTTCGCGGTTGTTGAAATCATCGCAGAGCTTGAAAGTTTTGTGTGCTTTAAACTGC